>NC_081388.1:16409229-16709229 GCF_030684315.1 Stegostoma tigrinum
TCGGTCGGCTGCTGATCAGTCCATCACCATTCCCCTGTTTGCGGGAGGTTACTTTGCACAAACTGGATGCTATTTTTCTATATTTAAAAAAAAAGCACCACAGAGTTTTCTTTAAGAAGCTTTAAAATTTTGGCAAGGTGCTATACAAATGCGCCTGTCAGCAGGTCGCTTCCCAACTGAACTAAGTGTTAGTATCTCATAGTTGTTTAAAAAAAAATTCACTCCACCCCACCCACAGTGCCCACCTCTCTGTAAAGGCACATCGAGAGCACTGATGGGCACCATGTGCTGCTTTGCCAATGATGCCCAGGCACAAAGTTAGCCACAGAAGCAGGTAGAGAGTCAGCAGAAATGATCCCCTCCACAGCCCCCGCCTGAACCTGTTAACAGCCAGGAAAATGCAGTCTATTTTTCTTTAAAACCAAAAATACACAAAACTGAATGTTTGTTTTTAGTTCGCCATCACCCATGGTGCTTATTTTTTTGTACCACCACCAGTAATGTCACTTATGTTTCCAACTGAAAAAAATGTACATGCAAAACCCGTTAAGGGCGATGGAATCCACCAAAAGGTGGGAGAGACAGGGAAGGGGCCGAGTCAAAATGAAGTGGGAAAGGAAGTTAAAACGCTCAGTGCCTCTAGCTAAAGGCATCAGGGGTATTTGTGGTGCAGTGTGCTCTCTCCTCTGGCACACCCAGGCACAGATGCAGCCACAGAGGAGGGGCAGGCAGACAGTGGCTATAACCCCCCACAACACAGACCTGTTAACGGCCAAGAGAATCCAGCTTTTTAAAAACTAATTGCCAATCTGTCTGTTTGGTGATGTCATTGTGCACTTCTGGAGCAGGTGGGATTTGGGTGTCCTGGTTCAGAGGTAGAGACTTTATCACTGGTGCCATAAGAGCGTCATCAGAATGCAGTTCCTTCTTTTCTCTTTTGTTTCTACACCCAGGAGTGTGATCAGAAAGAACTCAACAAGTTTCCCACCACCAAAATCTTTCAACTACCACTAGTGTAGCCATTCAAATATTTAACGAGTGAAGCCCATTATGGGAATGCAAACCATCAACAGTGTGGGGGAGGTAGGGAGGGAGAGAAGGGATAAACCAAAATAGAGTTGGAAGGGGAGATAAAGCACTGCAAAATGCAGCTCTTTTATTAATCTATTTTTTCCGAATGAACCTGTTCAAACATGTTCATGCACACCTCTGGAGGACATGGGACTTGAACTTGGATCTCCCTGGCCCAGGGTAGGGACACTGCCACTGCACCACAAGACAGCCTTCACAATGCTGCTCTTTTTTTCTTTATATTACCGATTTTACGTGTTCAACCTGTTCAGAGATGCTATTACACATCTCTGAGCAGGTGCGACTTGAACCTGATCCTCCTGGTCCAGGAGTAGGGACACTACAACTGTGCCAGAAGAGGAGCTTCACAACGCAGCCTTTATTTCCCCCACCCACCCCACAAAGTCCAACGAGCAGCACATTGTTCTCAAAGTCAATTCTGGAGCCTTTCTGGATAACCCGTAAAGGGGTCTGTGCTCCTAAGACTGACATCCCACACCACCATAGTACTCACTTTGCTCGTCTCAGCCACTTAATAGCTTCTTCTTTCCTCGCCTGTTGTATATATAGCAGACTGAGCTCCAGAAGTGCGTTTGGAATCAGGTAGTGGTCAAATTTGATGTGCTTCTCACTGTCAGTGAACCAAGGGTGAGCAGGTTATTTCTTTCGGTTCAATTCTGCAATAGCTACATCCTCAGCCACCTCCTCCCCGCCACAACACCCCTGTACTCACTTGTGATATATGTAGACAAAGCACTGCTCAGCTTCCAAGACGTTTCCCAAATGTCTCAAGCATAACCCTTTCAGAAGTTTCACCATGCACCTGTCATCCGTCAGATAGTCATTAGCTAAGGAGAAGGACAGGAAGTCAGTCTGAAGAAATATACAACATACAAATGTGCAGCACAGGCCCTTCGGCCCACAATGTTGTGCTGAACCTGACGCCAAAGTAAACAAATCCCTTCTGCCTGCCATTGGTCCATATCCCTCCATTCCTTCAATACATGTGCTTATCTAAAATTAATCTAACCTTAAATGCCCTAATGTGTCTGCCTCCATGACTATCCCTACTCCTGACACCCTTGGTGTAAAAAACTTGCCCCTCATGTCTCCTTTGAACTTTCACCTCTCACCTTAAATGCAGGCCCCCTAGTATCAGGCATTTCAGCTCTGAGAAAAAGATTCTAATGTCAACCCTAACTATGCACCTTGTAATTTTATAGACTTCTATCAAGTCTCCCCTCAGGCTCCGCCCCTCTACAGAAAACAATCCGAGTTTTTCAAGAAATATCACTCACAAAGCGAGTGCTGCAGAAATGAAAATGGGGCTGATCTCAGTCCGAGCAGTGAGACAGGCCATTAGCCAGTGATCACTCCCAATGTTGAACCTCGCTGGAGCCAGAGGACTTAGCATCTCACTCTGAGCAGGAGCTACAGGCTGACGCTCCCAGCAGTGCTGAATGCCACCCTGCCAGAGGTGCCCATCTTGTGGCCAAGGTATTAAACTGAAGCCATCACAGGTAACACATGGTTCCACTTGGAAGGACAGATGGCTCAACTACTGGTAATGTGACCAGATTATTAATCCAGAACCTCAGGTCTGGGTTCAAATCCCACCCCCCACCCCATGCCAAATCTTCACATTTGAATTTGATCAAACTAAAAGTTGGAAATAAAATTATCATCGTCAGGGGAAAACCCCGCCTGGTTCATTACTGTCTCTAGGGAAGGAAATCTACTATCACTTACCTGGTGAGACTGTCATATAGCATTGAAACAACTCATCAGTGCTGACCAAGTTTCTCAAACTAAACTAGTCCCATCTGACTGTGTTTGGCCCAATTCCCTCTAAACCTTACCTGCCCAAATTTATATTAAATGTTGTAACTATACCTGCATCCACCACTTCCTCTGGCAGTTCATTCCACATGCACATCACCCTCTGAGTGGGAAAAATTGTCCTTCAGGTCCTTTTTAAAACTTTCTCCTCTCACCTTAAAACTATGCCCTCCAGTTTTGAATCCCCCCACTCTAGGAAAAGACCTTTGTATTCACTTTATGTATACCCCTCATGATGGTCTGGTCTATATGCGACTCCAGACTCTCAGCAAGTTAATTAACTCTCAACTATCCTCTGTGGGATCTTGTGTGCATCCACTGGCTGGTGTAATTAGCTGCACAATAGTGAGGGCATTTCAATGAATGGAACGGGATGCCTTAAACCGACAGAAAGCAAGGCTCTGAACATAACGGCCTTCCTCACGTGTAAGTGCCAGTCAGTACGTACGTGCTGCTTGCTCTAGCGCTGTCTCTGCCTCGCTGATCGTTCTCAGCATTTCTTCCGTAAGATCCCGCTGTTTACCGATGACTGCAAAGCCGTTCCACATGTACATCATCTCCTGTTGGAGGGGAGGTAAGGGTAAGGGTGTTAAGAGGAGAAAAGTGACGCTTAGGGGGGTTATTTTCTAAAAGGTTTCTTGTTCCTGAAGAGTTCAATTGTTTGTGTTTGATTCTGAGAGTTTGCTAACCAATCTATGCCCACTTTTTTTGATTGGTTACGCCTGGGTGAAGACTCAGAGTAAAGTAAACAAGCAATTTCATACATGTTGTAGAGATATTTTGCAACTTCTGTAAATAAACCTGCCACACACTTGGAAACTACTGCAACCTGCACATTGCTTAGAAACATATAAAATGTATAATAATCCTTAATGAGCTATAAATAAAATTTACCAACTCCCCCTAACACCACACCCTAAATTCCCTTAGTATGCTTTCAATACAAGGAAGGGGCTCATCAGATTGCCTCAGTTTTTCTTTATTCATTCATGGTTTGAGGGCGTTGCTGGCTAGCAGCACTTATTGCCCATCTCTAACTGCCCAAGCACCACTCACAGCTCCAACAGACTGCTGTGTGTCTGGAGTCACATGTAGGCCAGACCAGGTAAGGATGGCAGATTCCCTCCCTAAAAGGACAGGGGTGATCCAGATGGGTTTTCCCAACAATTGGCTGCAAGTTTCATAGTCATCATTAGACTCGTAATTCCAGATTTTTTTAAAAAATTGACTTCAATTTATCCAATGGTGCAATTAGAACCCAAGTCCCCAGAACATTATCTGAGTCTGTGGATTAATAGTTTTATGTTAATACTGCTTTGGCCATCACCTCCCCGAAATAATGAGGACTACTAAACTCATCTATTTCTCTATGGACCGTACAAGTAACACCTTTGGCATTTTCCTGTTAAATTGAGGATATAAGTCACATAAGTGCTGTAACCAATGAACTGTATAGTGAGTTATATGGGATAGTAGGAGTTCATTGAACCCACTAAGCCCATGCTGCCTCCTTGAATAGAGACATCCATTTAATTCCACTCCCCCAACCTCTCCTCATGGTCCTTCCACCGGTTCCTTTACAATCATTTATCCAATTTCCTTTAAAAGTTCCTGTTGAATCTGCTTCCACTACCCTTTCAGCCAGCACATTCCAGATCACAATAACTCACTACTTTAAAAAAGTCTTCTCATCATTTTCCACAACGCCTTTTAACAATTAGATTACATCCATGTCCTCTGATTACCTAAGATGCATTAAAATATTAATGTTAAGGCATTCGTAATTAAAGGTGACTTTAAATCAGTTCAGAGAATAAACCCACAAAGATATTTCGGTGCATACCACAGAGACGCATTTGATAATAAATTGGTTCTTTGGAAAGATATAACTGCAAATGTATCTTTTTTTTTTAAGGGGAAGTATAGATTTATAATTAGAAGTTACAACCAGAACAACAGCATCGAGACAGAAACAACTGCGTGCAAAGCTGAAAAAGTGTCGGAGCCTGGAAAAGGTATCTGTTAAATTGAAAACAATTGATCGGGGCGGGGGGGCAATGATGAAACCTAATAAAACACCCCCTTTCTGGAATTGTATGCAATTCTGCAGAAACATGTGAATTATCATTCAGAAAGTAAAAAGTTTAAGAGAAGTGTAAAAGAGGTAGGCGTTGGGAACCCATTTAAACTTACAAAATTCTTATAGTGTGTAAATCAGATGTTTCCTCTACTGGTGAATCTAGAGACAGATGACATAAACCAAGGATAAGGGGCAGACCACTTTGGACTGGCAAGGAGGAGGAGGAAGAATTTATTCACTCAGAGGGTGTTGAATCTTTGAAATTCCCTATTCCCGAGGACCACGGAGACTCAGACATTGTTCAAGACTGAGGTCAATAGGTTTCTGAAGAGTAATTGCATCTAAGGATATTGAGCAGGAAAATGGCATTGAGGAGACAATCAGCCATCATCTAGGGGTGGCCTGATGGGCTGTACAGCCTGTTTCTGTTCTTATGTTCCCGTGGCATAGCCATCCCTATTTGCCCTTGAGAAGGTGGCAGTGAGGTGCCTTCTTGAACCATTGCAAATACTGACGGGGTCAATAACAGCTTCACTATTGACAGTTCCTCTGACAATGCAGCACACCCTCCTCAGGACAGGGCTGAAAGGTCAGGCTGGATTATGAACCAACACTTAAGACAGAGCTGAGAAGGTCATTGGCAAAGCCAAGCTAGCATACGTTATTTTCTCTTTCACCCCGAACCCTTAACCCAGACAGGTGTAGATTGACTGCACTGTCTCCACTTGATGCTGGTTCTTACAGAACTGGTTGGTCGACTCTGAAATAGCCTAGCAAACCACTCAGTTGAGGAGGTAGCAGGCACAGGGGCTCCGTGGTTAGCACTGCTGCCTCACAGCATCAGGGACCCAGGTTCGATTCCAGCCTCAGGTGACTGTCTGTGTGGAGTGTGCACATTCTCCCCATGTCTGTTTGGGTTTCCTCCGGGTGCTCCTGCAGACCAATGCTGTGCAGGTTAGGTGGATGGACCATGATATAAACCCCATGTGGGGTGGGAGGGATGTTCTTCAGGAGGTCAATACAAGCCAAATGGTGTCTTTCAGCACTGTTGGGATCCTACTCTATGTTCACTAGGGTGACCGACTCAGACCCTGCACAAAACGGGTGCAGGGTAACTCAGCATGAGAAGCTTTCCAATGGATAACAGGGAAAGGAATGTACCTGAAGAGGTAACTCAGCACTGACTCGGGTTCCAGGAAGGCACAGGCTGCCCAGGTGAGTAACCAAAGATCCCCACACCGACATCTAAGGTTCATGCCAAAACTGAGAGGGATCTGTACCACAGACTTGTCACACTCACAGAAGCACCCCTTAGACACAACATCCCAGAATCAAATGGGAAACAACTTTAACACAAACAGAATTTTCTGGAGAAACTCAGCAAGGTCTTGGCAGCATCTGTGGAGAGAGAAACAGAGTTAACCGTTCTGAGGAAGTTAACTGACCGGAAATGTTAACTCTGCTTCCTCTCCACAGAGGCTGCCAGACCTGCTGAGTCTCTCCACACAATTTCTGAAACAAATGTTTTGTTTCAGATTTCCAACATCCACAGTTCCTTGTTTTTTTGATTAGAAAACCGCTTTAGTCTCTCAGTTTGCCTTTGCTCCTTCCCCCTACACAGTCATTGAGCTCGCAGAAATTAAAAAAGAGGCCTCTCCATAAGCAAGTCTCCCCATTGAAGCTTCCCTCAGTGCAGGCTCACCAAGGTATTGGGAATAAACTCACCAGGGCTGGTACTGGCAGCCTCACAGCGTGGTTGGACTTGTATCTTCTGGCTTTTCGAATAGCGAATTTCTCAGTGGGAGGAGACTTACCAGCGATCTTCTGCTTCAGCAGGGGTACTTGTCTGTGAGAGAGAGAAGAAAATAGATTTTAAACTGACAGTTCACCAATGAACACAAGTAAACATTACAGAGACAGAGCCAATTAAAACTGCATGTTGCTGATATTGTCGCACTCACGGGGTTCAACGCTGCATCCTCACTTAAAGTCAGGGTTGCATTCCTGAGAATTGCAACATGGAGTGAAAAGTGACTCACACAGGGAGGTGTCCCAGAGGGAAAAGTGGGAAGGAATAGCAAGGGAGGGGAGAGGACAGAGTGAACAGGCAAAAGGGAGGGATGGAGGGGGAGCAGAAGGAGGGAGGGGAGAGGTGGAGCAGAAGGAGCGAGGGGAGTGGGGAGAAGGAAGGAGAGAGGGGAGAGAGGGAGGGGGAGAGAGGGAGGGGGAGGGAGGGAGGGAGAAAGGAAAGAAGGAGAAAAGCAAGGGGAGCTAGAGAAGATGGAGGGAGGGGGGAGAACAGAGAAGGGGTGAACAATGGAAGGAAGAAGAGGAGAGGACAGAAGGGAAGGGAGGAAGGAGAGGAGATGGAGAGAAGGTGGAGGGAAGAAAGGAGGGAGAGTGAGAGGAGGGAGGAGAAGTGGCTCCCAAGCTTGGCAATAGATAGCCTCCTACAGATCAGCTCCACCGCCCTCAATCCCAGGATGTTGCTGGAGGGCGGTAACTGCAGGGTGTAGGGTGGGTGTTGTAGTCTGGGGCCTGGTATGTTTCGGGGTGGAGGGGTCTCCCTTGTGAAGACCTCATCTACAGATGTGGCAGAGGGAGGAGTCCACTAGTCAGACACAGGAGGGTCTCTCCTAGCCAGGTCAGGTCAGGTCCTATAGCACCTTCATTCATGTGAAGCTGGTAACACACAAGGAGTGAAATGCTGCTGAAAGAGGCGACATTAAAAATGATTTTAAGCCAGGTACAAGAGGAAGATAAATCTTATTAAGCAGAGAGACAGGCTGCTGCAGTTTTTCGATTTGCATCCATCAGGACAAAGAGCAAGAATACCAAATTTCAAACACTACAACAATTTCTGTTAAAGAAGAACAGGGTGCAAATAGATATTAAAATCAGCTCTGACTGGCTTAGGTGTTGCCCTGGAGAAAGGAATGAGGAACTACATAGATTCCCCCTATTTGCAGATAATTTGAAAAGAAATGCAAGTTTTGAAGATATTCCTTTTGTTTGGAGAGAATGTGACCTTGTATATGTGGCTTCCAGCAAGTATAAACAAGCTAAAATAGCAGGGTCAACTCAGGATCTCAAATTGGTTGCTGGTGCAGCTATTAGCTCACTCAGGTACTGCTCAATCACCAAATTACATGTAATAGTGGGCTTTTGATTTTGCAAGAGCAGGCTGGTTGAAAACTCAGGATTGTTGGCAGAGTTTTGCCTGTACCCAAGAAGCCAAACCTTGCAAAATCAAAAGTGCACTATTAGGGCAGTACCTGCTGAACAACTCTGGATGAGTTTCTAAATGCACTAAAAAAAATTGAAAGCATCTAATGCATGTAAGCAAAGCCAGACTGTGTGCAATGATGCCAAAGTTTTGCCAGTATGTCAAATATTGCATCACATCCATTCAGTCCACAACCGGTGTTGAGTCAATCTGCATACTTCACCTATGAGGTGGAGGTGAATGTGAACCTTTCACCACAGTCCTTTCACCATGCAGAAGTATGCCATTCAGCCCATCAGGGAACAAACTGCCCTGGCACAATGCAGTCAACTCTCCAAATGGTCTTACAACTGGCTGCACCCAAGCAGTAGGTTGCTGGTACACAAGTATATATATATGCACGGGGGCATGGAAACTCACCAAGTGGAAACAACTCACTCTATCCGTGGGATGGAGAGAAATATTCCTTGGGAATCTGACCCACCTGAAGAGTTCGACCTCATCATCCCCGAAGGGTTTTGCTTCGTGTGCAGGTAACATACTCAGGTATGCAGCTTTCATGTAGACGTACATAGCCTGGGGGAGAACAGGACTAGTCATTGTTGGGCACTCTGGAACTTTGAGGAAAACTGCTCAACAAATAGCTCAGTAAATAGCTTGAGTTTATCTTTCTCCTTGCCACCCACATCATAATCGGGCACTCAAATGAAGGTTGAAGATGTTTCTGGAAGGTTCATAGATCCAAAGTGACACCTTGGATATGTAAACAAAACAATGACGTCACTATAATTATTAGAGAGAGATAGACAGAGAGAGTTAGCTGGTGATGGTTTAACTTGAGGGTTACATGTCTCAGGTGAGGGGAGAGTCTTTCACAGCATTGTCAGCTGGTGCAGGAACTGAACCCACGCTGTTGGTGTCCCTCTGCATCGCAAACATCCATCCAGCCAACTGACCCCCTGCATAATCAGTGGCAAAGTAAACAGGGTTTTAACAAAAAAAGGGACTCAAGATGAGACAGTAGGAACTGACGATGCTGGAGTTTGAGATTACAGTGTCGAGCTGGATGAAAACAGCAGGCCAGGCAGCATCAGAGGAGCAGGAAAGCCGACGTATCGGGTCGGGGCCCTTCCTCAGATAAACATCAACTTTCCTGCTCCTCTAATGCTGCCTGGCCTGCTGTGTTCCTCCAGCTCCACACTGTGTTATTTAGGGGCTCATACCTTTTATCTTCCTCGCAGACAGCCCCTTAGGATTGAAGATGACTTACTTTCAGCCTAGTTCCTTCGGTTCAGAGATGGTTGGTATCTAAGTTATTTCGCTGGATTTATTTGTGATTCTCTGGAATTCACTGCCTCCACTTCTGGTCTTCCCCATAATAGAAACACCCTCACCACCCCTACCCAATTAAATCCCCACTATAGTTTTAAAGGTGTCTAATAGGTCATATCCTCGTTAAAATCAGGACCTGATGAAGTGGGGAATTCCTCTTTCTGCCATTCTTATAATGTATTTTGTTCTCAAGGTCAGTCTCCCTTAAAACAGATGGACATGGTGGTAACACGGTAATATCGCTGTTATTGGAAACTGCTGGAAAAACTCAGCAGGTCTGGCAGCATTTGTGGAGAAAGAAAAACAGAGTTAACGGAATTTCTTAGGGGGAGTCACATCAGACTTGAAATGTTAACTTGGCTTTCCCTCTCCACAGGCTGCCAGACCTGCTGAGTTTTTCCAGCAGTTTCCAATAACAGCGATATTACCATGCTACCACCATGTCCATCAGCTGATGGAATTTAAATTCACTTAATAAAGCTGGAATTGAAAAGTGGTCTCAGTAATGGCAGCCAATACACTATCATTGATTATTGTAAAAACCCATTTGGTTTGAACGACACTAATGTCCTTTAGGAACATCTGCTGTCCTTACTTGGGCTGGCCTACATGTGACTCCAGGCCCACAGTGATGTTGACTCTTAACTGCCCTTTGAAATGACCAAGCAAAAAACAGCATGGGCAACAAATACTGCCTTTGCCCGTGACACTAACAACGCAGCAAAGAATTTAATAAAAGTAATCTCCCCACCATTAATCATAGAGTCACTGCAGAATACAATAAGGCCCTTTGGCCCATTGAGTCTGTGCTAGTTATCAAGCATCCATCTATCCTAATTCCATTTTCCAGAACATGGCGCATAGGCTTGTAGAAATGTTCTAATCAACCTGTTCAGAGATGTTATTACACACCTCTGGAGCAGGTGGGACTTGAATTTGGGCCTCCTGGCTCACAGGCAGAGACACTACCATTGCACTATGAAAGCCCCTAGTTCTTCAGTGTAGATAGTTCCTTAATCAACATGTCCAAGAGATTTTGTGACATAACTCTGGAGCAGGTAAGACTCAAATGAAGGGTAGGGACGCTACCACTGCGCCACAACAGCTCTGACCGTCATTTTGTATTGCATTGATGTTTCAAGTGCTCGTCTAAATACTTCTTAAATGTGTCCTGAGGGTTCCTGCATGTGCCAGCACTTTAGGCTGAGAATTCCAGATACCTACCATGCTCTGAATCCTCTCTAAACCCCCTGCTTCTTACCTTAAAGTACGGCCCTCACCTTAGACCAGCGGTTCTCTTTGCTGAGGAGGTCAGCGTAGAAGTAAGCCACCTTCCACAGCTGCTTATAGGTAAAGCACCACATCAGCTCCCAGTAGCACATGTGATGGAACTGCTTCCAGGCTTGCTGTGCAGCACAGCCTTCCTCAAACCTTCTGATTGCCTACATTCAACATAGATTAGCAAGTTACTACACTGTACTGTCACCATGGATTCCAAATCCCACTTCGTCATTTAATTGTCAAACACCTCTGAAGACTAGATTTACCAGGAAGTTGCCAGGACTGGAGGGTTTGAGCTACAGGGAGAGGCTGAACAGGCTCGGGCTATTTTCCCTGGAGCATCAGAGGCTGAGGGATGACCTTATAGAGGTTTATAAAATCATCAGGGTCATGGATAGGATGAATAACCGAGGTCCTTTTCCTAGGATGAGGTACAGTCCAAAACTAGAGGACATAGGTTTAAGGTGAGAGGGAAAAGATTTAAAAAGGACCTGAGAGGCATCGTTTTCACGCAGAGGGTGGGTAGTGTGTATGGAATGAGCTTCCAGTGGAAGTGGCGGAGGCTGGTACAATTACAGCATTTAAAAAGGCATCTGGATGGGTATTAGAACAGGAAAGGTTTAGAGGGATATGGGCCAAATGCTGGCAACAGGGACTCGCTCAGACTAAGGTATCTGGTCAGCATGGATGAGGTGGGCTGGAGGGTCCATTTTCATGCTCTATAACACTATAACTAGACTTCCGAAATTGGTGGCTTCTCCTCCAAGGATATGCTGGACTGGTTAGGAATGTATGAACTGGATATCAGAAGAGGGTGACAATTGAATCACACTCGATCCTGAGAGGGAAGAATGTGCCGTCTTGTGGGAGAATGTGTAACTGGGGGTCACCCCTTAAAAAGAAGGGGGTCACCCATTTGAGGCTGAGGCAAAGAGACAGTTCTTCTCTCAGAGGATCATGAGTCTTTGGAACCCTCCTCCTGAAAAGATGATGAAAGCAAAGTCATTGAATCTTCTTAAGGCAGCAGTGGACAGATTCTCAGTAAGTGTTGGGGTGGGAGGATGGTGTTGGTGAGAATTTATCTGGGGTAGGTGGGAATATGGAGTGATCAGATCAGCCATGATCTTATTGATTGACTAAGTAGGCTTAGAAGGGCTGAATGGCTGACTCCTAAATTGTAAATTTGTACGTATGTCCTCTGCTTTAATGAACTTCCTCATGCTTTTAATATAGGGTGTAGTGAGTAGCCTGGCATGGTGGCTCAGTGGTTAACACTAGTGCCTCATAGTGCCAGAAACCTGGGTTCGATTCCACCTTCCGGTGACTATCTGTGCGCAGTTTGCGGGTTCACCCTGTGTCTGCGAGGGTTTCCTTCCGCAGTGCAAAGATGTACGGTTTAGACGGATTGGCCATGAGGATTGCAGAGTTACAGGGATTGGGTAGACCCTGGGATCGGGTTGGATGCTCTTCGGAGGATCAGTCCAGACTTGATGGACTGAAGAGCCTTTTTCCGCGCTGTACGGATTCTTTGAGTCAGTGAAAACAATACAGTTTAGACACGGGTTTTCTGCCTTCAATACTGAAGTCAAAATCATCCTGCCATCTTTGTTCAAAGTTCAGTTTTCTGCTTCAACTTGCATTCCCTAATATCTGGCATTGCCATGTACAGCCACAAATGTTTATGAAGGGTTTGGCTGCTGCAGGATGTTCATGCATGTATAATGGAGACCAAGTGTTATGGGGAGAAGACAGGGGAATGGGGTTCAGAAATGCATAGGCCATGATCGAACACTGGAGCAGACTCGATGGGCCGTTAGGCCTCATTCTGCTCCAATATCTTATGGTCTGATGGCTATCCCCCCAACCATCAGACGTCTGTTCTCTATTTTCAGAGTTTCCTCCACACACACATTTCCACATACAGCCAAGGACAAACCCACCCCAATGACACATACCAGAGACGGGTGTGTGATCGGTGCAAAATGGGCCTTTGGAGCTTTGTCAAGAGGATTTTTAAAAAAAGGTCAATTGTATTTGGGAGGATAATTGGATGTAACTTTTAAAAGATTTGAATCGGGGTGAGTGGGGGCAGCTGTGTTCCTATATGGTATGCTCTTATATTCCACTGTTCTGTGTCCTCATGTCCCAGAAGCCACAGATCTGAGAATCATCAGCAAGTAGAGCAGAGCAGAGGGGCTGATCCTGAGCCAGATCCTGTGCAATCAGAAATCTCAACACCGCAACGAACCATTGACCCAGAACCAGGGGGTCACAGTCTAACAATACAGGGGAGGCCATTAAGGACTGAGATCAGGAGAAATTTGTTCACCCAGATAGTGGGGAGCCTGTGAAATTCTCTGCCACAGAAAACAGTTGAGGCCAAAACATTGAATGTTTTCAGGAAGGAGTTATATATAGTTCTCAGGGCTAAAGGCTTCAAACATATAGAGAGGGGGGGGGGGGGGAGGAGTAGGGAGCTGAGTTAGATAATCAGCCATGATCTTATTAAATGACAGAACATGCTCAATGGGCAGAATGGCCTCATGCTCCTATTTTCTATATCAACCCCAAATCACAATCTCTCCTTCCCCAAGTCCTCCCAGCGAAGGTTCCTGCTCCCTGGCATGATCCCTCTGGGATGCTGTTTGTGGCCCAGACTGCAGCCAGCTAATGATGTTCTGGAATGTAATGGATATGAAAGAGTTAATCTGAGTAAAGTGAAGCTCCACCCACTCTGTTATATAACACAGTCACTGAGTGTGGGACAGCTGGGTTGCACAGTTAGTTGGGGCTTGGTACAGAGAGAGACAGAGAATGAAGAGAGTTACTCATAGAAACAGATTGGCCTTAACAACCTCTTGTTAGTAATAGTTACTAGAGCTAAGGGTCAAAGTAACATATACTTAGTTACTGAGAGGGAGCAAGCTACATCCTGTTACCACTGGGAGAAGCATCTTCTGCAGAAACATTTTTGAGGTTTAACCTTCACCGTGGACTGTATGAGAAATGGAGATCGGTGGCAGACGCCCTCGGGAGAAGGGGTTGTACCCAGACCCCCTCAGTCCCTGTGACAACAGTCTCTCCTACAGGGTTCACAACAGCCTCCCATGGGGTTTTTAAACTAGGATCTGACCAGCCTCGATGCACACCAATGGTCATCCAGCTGGCTTGCTTTTGGGGAAACCCAGGATTCGCTGTTTTAGGGAATGATGACTGTAAACAACAACTTGCATTTAAACAGCACCCTTATTGTCAAATCGCATCTTAAGGTACTTCGTCGGGCTGTTATCTAACTGAAACCGACACCACCTTAGGCCATAGTTAGGGCAGGCAATCTGTTCACTGCAAACCTCCCACAAATAACGTGTCATCGATCCTCAAAGTTATTTTTTGTGATGTCGATTGAAAGCTAAATAACAGCCGGGGCAGTAGGGAGATCTCTCCCATGTCTTCTTCAAAATAATGCTTTGCAAATCCATCGTGAACAGCAGGCAGTTGGCTGGGTTTAACATCTAAAAGGTGTGTTTTAGAGAGCAGTGCAGCATTCCCTCAGAGTTGCACTGGATCACTGGCCTGGACTGTGGAACTTATGTAGCTGGAGTTGGAGTTGGGCTTGGACTTGAACACGCAACCTCTGAACTTGGGCAGGAATACCAACCCCGTCTGACACAGGCACCAACCAAGACAGCGAACCTCACAAGGTCTTCTTACCTCATCAAGGTTCCCCTTAATTTCTTCAATTCTTCCTGAAAAGAATAAAAATATTGCTCCCTGCAGGAAAATAAGCAACAGGATGATCTCATTAGCAAATAATAGCGTTTTCCAGGTTTCTGTTTCTGTGTTTACATCATTAACAGCCAGGTGGAAAGAGAGAGAGTTGAGAGGAGAAGTTTTTCAAAGGATTAAGCCCACACCTAGAAACATGACTGCAATTAACCTCCTTGTAAGTCCCTTCATAAACTTAACAAAGAACCCCCAGGGTAGGGGGGGTTCCAAAACCAGAAGATATGTGTTTAAGGTGAGAAGGGAAAAGGGGCAACTTTTTCACACAGAGGGTGGTGTGTGTATGGAATGAGCTGCCAGAGGAAGTGGTGGAGGCTGGTATAATTACAACATGTAAAAAGGCATCTGGATGGGTATATGAATAGGAAGGGTTTAGAGAGATATGGGCCAGATGCTGGCAAATGGGACTGGATTAATTTAGAATATCTGGTCAGCGTGGACGAGTTGGACTGAAGGGTCTGTTTCTGTGTTGTAAAGCTCTCTGACTCCATCACTATAATGGCATGAGAGAGACACAAAAAAATTTTCATCTTCCCAGGGAATATTTCCTCCAGTTGTCTGTAGGAATTGTACAACCACACATTAGGCTTGCTTTTAAATCCCAGGTTTTTGTGGGTTTCACATTTCATTAACAGCAATGATGGGATTTGAAACCATGTCCCCAGAAAATTAACCTGGAGCTCTGAATCGTGAGGCCACCAGCTCACCAGTTAAACCCAAACACTGGCTCCTGCCCTTGGGCTTTCATAGGGAATAGCGTACAACCTTAAAGGGGCAGGTCACACCTTGAACTACATCAGAAGAGAGCTATTGATTAAACATTACAAGGAAAAGCAAAATGGAGGTCTGTCCTACCTTGGGATAGCGAGTGAGGTAGGGCTGAAGGAGAACCACTGCGTCTGTGACCTCCTCCTCTCCTGTACCTAAAGCCAAAAGGAAACAAAGCATCATGAAAATAGCATTTCAGAGTCAAGCTAGAAGTGGCACAAGTGATTAAATCTCCAGCTTGTTCTCCCTCAGAGCACAAGTAGACCACTCAGCCCTTCATACCTGCTCTTCCAATCAACGAGATAACAGATGATTTGATTACTTCACATTCCTGCTTCCCACCCCAACCCACTCACCCAGCACCGATAACCTTTCAATGTCCCTGGCTCGTTAGGAATCTACCTCCCTCCGCCCACAATCTAGTGAAAAGCTCTGCATCCACGATCTCTTCGGGAAGGGAGACTAAAAGATAAACTGCTGTACATGAGAACATTTTTGTTTTTCTCCCATCCCCGTTTTCAACAAGGGTGACCCCTTATGTTTTAGCAGTGCTGACGGCTGAGTGCATTCCCTACATTTTCCCTATCCCTACACTGTAACACAGCGCTGAAGACCCCTGGTGTCGCTGGACTCCTCGCTCATGCTGCCCATAGATCTGTGGGAGGGCTGTAAGTGAAAGGAAAGGTCCTTACTGTCATGGGTAGCCAGCATTCACATCACTCAGAAAGGACCAATCAATACAGGGTGACCTGCAGGACTCCCACAAGGAGAGCCACAGGACCCCTTAACTGCCCTCTGGAATGGCCTTGTGAGCCGCTCAGCTCAAGGGAAATTAGGGGTGGTCTTGCCAGCGAAACCTGCATCCCTTGACAGAATGAAAGGGGCAGGAAAGTTACAAGAATCCTGATGGATTTGAGGAAACAAAAGAGGGGCACAGTTCCTCTGCCCGTGGCAACAAACCCAGGAGATTCTGATTTCCTGGAACAACTTGGAGATGTCAGCTTTGGGAAGAGTGTTGGAGGCGGGGGTTGGCTGGGCCCAGTTTCATGGAGGAGGGTGTTTCGTACCCAGGATTGATTTTCTCCGGGAGGTGGGGGGGGGAAATAAGGGATGACGTGATTGTGGATTTTAGTTCTTTGGAAGCAATGATAGTGGCGGGGGACAGAATGGAAAGAAGCTTTGTCCACTGCGACATGGGGAGATGTGGACTGTGGCGGCATGAGATTAAAAACCAGTGCCAGCCAGAGATATTAGCAAATACTTGCAAAAAGGTGGATAAAAATACTAAAGTTACAGAAGCAGTGAATAACTGTAAAATTGATGAGATTATTGCTAATAGGATACAGGCCCAAGGCAAGTGGATAAAGTTAGCGTACAGATCAGCCATGATCTTCTTGAGAAGCAGAACAGGTTTGAGGGGCTGAATGGCTTGCAGTTAGATTCTCAGCTGGCAGGATGGCCAAGGAACAAGGTACTGGAGGGATGGTGGGAGACTATCCCTGAAGACCTGTCTCCATTTTCACTGTTACACGCTGATGTGACTTGAACAAATTTTAAGGCCATCCGTTTTCTCTTACCAAGTATGAAAGTGAGGAAAGTATAGTAACACAGCAGCAGCATGACACAGAGAATCGCTCGAAGGTTGGGCACCAGCACTCCATCGTGTAACTGCGACAGACCATACTCCTGTTGGAAAATACATGAGCAACATCAGAGAGAGAGCTCAACAGCTTTCATCCATGACAGTGCGACAACTGCAACTTGCATTTATACAGCACCACCCACACTGCAAGTTGTGTACTTGATGGAACATCTTACAAGTAAAAAACTATCACCAAGCCACCTTAGGAGACGACCAAAGGTTCGGTCAAAGCGGTACAGGCTTGAAGAAAGGGAGAGGAAGAGGTTTGGAAAGGTTTAAAGAAGGGAATTCCAGAGCTTAGGACCTGAGAAGCTGAAGGTAGCGCTGCCAATAGTGGGGTGATGAACATTGAGAAGGCACAAGACACCAGAAATGGAGCAGTATGCAGATCAGAGCTCCTTCCCTTCCCAAGTATGAAAGTGACAAAGTGTATCACACACAGCAGGAGCTGATATAAACTGAATTATATCTTGTAGTAAAGCATTTAATCTCCTTAAGGATCCTTCACCTGAAATAATTACACTTGAACCGTCCACTTCTGACAGCAGTAATACTCTACCAAAATGGAATTTAAATTTAAACAATGATCTCTGGGATTGAGCAGCTAGTGATGGAGGCCATGAGTCTATGACTGACTGTTGTAAAACCCGTGTGGTTCACTAACGTCTGCCATCCCTCCCTGGTCAGGCTTACATGTGACACCAAGCCCATAGCATTGGGGTTGCGTTATAACCACTCTCTGAAATGGCCAAGAAATCCACTTAGATTTCATCCAAACCTTGCAAGTGACACCCGCATCTCAGCAAAAAATAAAGAGGAAGACTGAAATCCTGCCTACCTTCCCTTGTTACTGTTTTACTGGCCAATGAATACTGGTCTTTACTTCTTAAACCTTTTCACAATAATCACAAATGTGTGTTTATTTTATATCTTCTCAGAATAAGCTACGTGAGGCAAAATCAAGATGCATTCATTACTGTAATATTTATTAAGGCGAAGGTAAAGTCCTATTGGTCCATACGGTTGCTGGTTCAGATTCATAGCATCGTGTAGCACAGACACAGACCCTTCGTTTTAACTAGTCCATGCCAACCATGTTCCTGAATCAAACTGGTGCCACCTGCCTTCGTTTAGCCAATATCCCTCCAAACCCTTCCTATTCATGTACTTATCCAAATGTCTTTTAAATGTCGTTACTGTGCCTGCATCCAACACTTCCTCTGGCTGTTCGTTCCACACACAAACCACACTGTGTAAAAAAGTTGCCCCTCATGTCCTTTTCAAATCTTTCTCCTCTCACCTTAGAAATATCCCCCCTAGTTTTGAACTCACCTACCCTAGAGGAAAAGATCCTTGGCTATTCACCTTATCTATGCCCCTCATTATTTTATAAACCTCTATAAGGTGTAACCTCAAACTCCTCTGCTCCAATGAAAAGAAGTCCCAGTCTATTCAGCCTCTCCTTATGACTGAAGCCTTCCATTCCCAGCAACATCCTGGTAAATCTTTTCTGAACCTTCTCTAATATCCTTCCTATAGCACAGTGACCAGACCTGCAGACAGTACTCCAGAAGAGGTCTCGCCAACATCTTGTACAAGCTCAGCATGGCATCCCAACTCCTACACTCATGGGTCTGAGCAATGAAGGCAAGGTCCCATAATTCAGACTCATGGGCAAAGAAAGGAATGTGATCATACTGACATGGGGCCCATTCATCCCACCACACCTGTACAGCCTCCTTAAAAGCAACTACTCCATTAGTTCCCATCCCCTCCTCTCTTCCTGTGAATGTTCCCATCCCATGTGTTTATGCAATTCACGTTTAAATCCTTGCTGACACTGCATTCTCACCGCGTAAAAGCGTTCCTCCTCATTTCCCTCCCCATTTCCGAAGAAGGGTCGTGACCCGAAACATCAGCTTTCCTGCTCCTCTGATGCTGTCTGACCTGCTGAGTTCCTCCAGCTCCATACTGTGTTATCTCTGACTCCAGCATCGGCAGTTCTTACTCCCTCCTCAACTCATGCCTAGCTCTTTGGTCAATTACTTTAAAGAAGATTTACTCTACCATCAAAGATGAGACTTACATTTGCTCGGGCACGTCAAATGCTGCTTGAATAGGTCAAAGATGTTCGCTTCCTCAAATTACGCACAATCACTTTTCAGAGTCCATCGGAAACCGGTTTGGAGGCTTTTTACCTTCCCCTACAGCAACAACTCAGAATCCACCACTTACTCCCGTTTCTATATCTACAAATTAAAAGGGATCTGTGGCACCTTTCTCAAGAGTAAATGTGGCAGGTTTTCTTGTCCCTACCTTGTCACCAGAGAAGCCAGCAAACTCCAACAATTTCAGGATCCGTGTGGGGAACAGCGACAGCGTCTAAGGACATAACAAAGAGTAAGTCAAGAAACAAAGCTGCCTTCCAGAGACAATCCAGGTGACCGCAAGTGACCGTTTCACTAGATTCTAAGTTATGTGCTGAATTAAAGCAAAGAATTGCAGGTGCTGGAGGTCTGAAACAAAAACAGAAACTTCTGGAGAAACTCAACAAGGCACATCTGTTAGAAGAAAGCAAAGTTAACGTTTTGAGTCCCATGGTCCAAGAGTGCTGATGAAGAGTCACGGGACTCAAAACGTTAACTTTGCTTTCTCTCTCTGCAGACGTGGACAGACCTGCCGAGTTTCTCCAGCAATTTCTGTTTTTGTTCCCAGACATTGATCCATTGGGGAATCTGGGATTACAGTGGGAAAGTGCAGGAAAGGAGGCGGGAGGAATTTTGGATCAGCTACGGTCCTATTGAATGACGGAGCAGCTTCCAGGGGCTGAATAGCCTACTCTTTCTCCTATCACATACAGGGCAATGGTCTTAATATTCAGTGTTTTTCCAAGTGAGGAATGGCTTGTCTAGGAAATTGAAAGTCACCCATCTGCAAGTGACAGCTCCAAAGCTTTCCTGGTTGGGAACAGCACAGATGAGATAGTTTCCTCTGGTCCTGCGGCACACTGGGTAGCATCCCTGCCAGAAACTCTGGGTTCAACTTCCGTTCCAGGACGTGATGGCCAATCAAGCTGCATTTGTAATTCAGGGCAAGTATCAACTTGTGACTCCATCCAACACTCGTCAATAGGAGGCAGTAAGAGGACTTGAGCATCCAGCTGGGAGGGTAGATTCACTCTCACCCCAATGGTTGGCACTTCAGACAGTGTAGCACTCCCCCAGTACTACACTGACTGAGACACAAGAATGCCACCCACTGGACCACAGCTGAGAACTTTATACAATCATAAGGGGCATGGAGAGGGTCTTTTTCCCAGGGCAAGGGGAGTTCCAAAACTAGAGCAGCATATGTTTAAGGTGAGAGGCGAAAGATTTAAAAAGGACCTGAGGGGTAACTTTTTCCACACAGAGCAGGGGTGTGCGTATGGAATGAGCTGCCAGAGGAAGTGGTGAAGTAGGTAACAGTTGCAACATTTAGAAGGGATTTGGATGGGTATATGAATAGGAAGGGTTTACAGGAAGTGAGCCAAACGCTGGGAAATGGGACTGGATGAGATTGGGATGTTTGGCCGAGTTGAACTGAAGGATTTGTTTCTGTGTTGTATGACTCTGTGGGATGAATCCTTCTTCAGGGAAGCTCAGCATTTTTCCTCTGACCAGTGGCACCTACTCCAGGCAGATTGGCCGTGTCCAGGGGAGTGCAGGTTAGGTGGGTTAGCCATTGGAAATATGGGGTTACAGGGATAGGGTGGGGGGGTGGAGGGGGGTGAGTCTGGACAGGATGCTGTTCAGAGGGTCAGTGTGGACTTGATGAGCCGAATGGCCTGCTTCCACACTGTAGGGGTTCTATGTTTCTACTCTGTAGTCCAGCCCCACCTGTACTCTGAGGAGAACCATCATTTGTACTTTGTCTTCAGCCTCTCTTTTTTTTGAATGAGTCATTTTGACCATTGATCTTACCAGGTTGAATGCTCCAATTCCCAAGGAAATGCCTCCTTCTAAATGCGAATGATTCGGTCCTTTAATGAACAGGCTCGACTGCAGAAAATTGTGGAGCTCCCTGTCAACGACAAACAGAAACCAAGCTTTTCATTTACACCTCAAGCAGGACAGAAGGTCAACAGATAATTTAATCCCCACAAACCTGGGCATGAGAGGGGCAGGCTCCAACACAAAACACAGGGGTGACCCACTCCCTGAGCAAGCAGAGGGAATGGCATCTGGCTGGAAATGAAGTATGAGTTTTTGACAGAACTGACTGCAAAACAATTTTTTTTCCCCACTGGGGCTGGAAGGGGCAAGGCTGTGTGCTCGAAAAGAAATAACTCGTATTTATGTGAGAATAAAATAGTTACAGAGATAGTAGGAATTGCAGATGCTGGAGAATCTGAGATGACAAGGTGTAGAGCTGGATGAACACAGCAGGCCAAGCACCATCAGAGGAGCAGGAAAGCTGATGTTTTGGGCCAAGACCCTTCTTCAGAAAATTTCTGAGGAAGGGTCCAGACCCGAAACGTCAGCTTTCCTGCTCCTATGATGCAGCTTGGCCTGCTGTGTTCATTCAGCTCCACACCGTGTTATCTCTAATAAAATAGTTAGGTGGCTGTTTATGACTAGCCCAACTTCGATGGACTGAAAGGCTTTCTTCTGTGCTGTGGACCTCTATGATTCTATATTTGTCTTTCACAGTCGCACGATGCCCTGTCCCTCCAAACATAGCCCAGCCATTCATGGGAGTGACTCATCACAACATTCAGAGAATATTTTTTAAAATTCCTTTGATGGGATGTGGATACCACAGGCATCTGAGCATCCCTAACTTCCCTTTGAAATGAGCAGTTTGCCAGGGCCACTGCAGAGGGCAGTTAAAAGTCAACCACATTACAGTCATTGAGGTCTACACCAGAGGAAAAGGCCCCGCGGCCCAATACATCCACACGAGAAACAACCACCTAGCTGTGTTAATCCCCTTTCCCAGCACTTGGCCCACAGCATTGTATGTCTTGGCATTGCAGATGCACATCTAAATACATTTTCAATGTTTTGAGGTTTTCTGCCTCTACCCCTTTGATAGTCGGGGAGTTCGAGATTCCCACCACCCTCTGGTGAAAATATATTTCTTCATATCTCATCTAAACCTCATGCCCCTTATCTTAAATCTACATCACATGGTCACTGATCCCTCAATTAAGGTCAAGCTTTTCTTCCTGTCTACCGTATCTACGCCCCTCATAATTTTAGACATTTCAATCTTATCTCCCCTCAATCTCCTCTGCTCCAAGGAAAACAACCTCAGTCTGTCCAATCTCTCTTCATGGCTGAACTCTCCAGGCCAGACAACATCCTGGTAAAACTCCCTCTGCATCCTCTCCAGTGCAATCACAAAACTGCACACAATACTGTAGCTGTAGTCTAATCAATGTTTTAAACCGTTCCAGCATCATCTCCCTATTCTTAAACTCTATGTCGTGACTAATAAAGGCAAGTATCTCATACGCCTTCTTAACCACTTTATCTACTACCTTAAAAGGACTGGTGGACATGCATACTGAGGTCCCTCTGATCCATTGTGCTTCCCAGGGTCCTACCATCCATCATGTATTCCCCAGCATTGTTTCTCATGCCCTAATGCATTACATTGCTGTGGGTGTGCAGTCACATGTCAGCCAGACTGGGCAAGGACAGGAAATTTCCTTTCCTAAAGGATTTTATTTTTAAGTGAAAATCAATGACAGCTTTACGGTCACCATGAACTGCAACTAGCTTTCAGTTCCAGAGGGACAATAAATGCCAACCTCGGGAACCACCCATTAATGAAATCAAAGGTTCAGCCAAGGTCCAGACAATTGATTAGTCTCTCTAATACACTGTGACTCAATGTCTGGATTATAATGAGCTAATTGATCTGATCATAGCTAACAGTCTAGATACTACAAGACAGTAGGAAATGCCGATGCTGGGGTCGGGGATAACAAGGTGTAGAGCTGGATGAACACAGCAGGCCAGGCAGCATCAGTGGTCCAGACCCAAAACGTCAGCTTTCCTGCTCCTCTGATGCTGCCTGGCCAGTTGTGTTCATCCAGCTCCACACCTTGGTACCTTAGTCTGGATACTACAATTAACCTCAAACCCCCCAAGTTAGAGAAACTAATACACATCAGAGATCCCACTGGATCCTCCTCAGGGTCTCTGGACTGGAGGGTGGGTGGTGACATGATCAAACTGGCTTGCCCTGGTGCTTGAATAAGTCCATTTACTATTCACTAGGAATTTTTATACATGCAAACAACCAATATCTTCGAACCAGCGCCCCAGAGACAGCAGGTTGCATTTATGTTACTAAATATTTACAAACCAGGGTAATTTAACCCTGACACCAGGCCCCAGCAGTCTGTGAGCTTCATATAAATCCCTGGTTCGATACCAATGGGAGCATTGGGAAGGCTGTTTTCATCCTGGAGGGAGTGCAGCACTGATTTACTAGAATAATACGTGGGTTATGAACTACAGAGGTTCAAGAAGGCAGCTCACCATCACCTTCTCAAGAGGCAACCAGGGACAGCCAATAAATGCAGGTCCCTGACAGTGACAACCATATCCCTTCAGTGAATAAAAAATAGTTCCAAAAGCATGGTATCTAGAGGAGATAGGTTCATTTGGGGAGAACTTACACAAATAAGGGAGACACTCCTGAAATGTAGAAGGTCAAGGGGTGATTTGATCAAAATATTTGAGATACAATGTGAAATAGACAGGGTAGGCAGAGAGGAACTGTCCCCGTTAGCTGTGAAGTGTAGGACTAGGGACAAAAAATTAGAGCCAGAATATTCAGGAGTAAAATTAGGAAGTGCTTCTACACACCAAGAGTGGGAGAACTTTGGAACTCTCCTCTGTAAATGGCAATTGATAATGGGTCCACTGTTATATTTAAAACTGAGATCGAAAAATTTAAGCAAAAATTAATGAATAAAGGTTAATGGGACTGGAAGAGCCAAGTGTAAGTCAAGGTAACGAATGGATGGGATGCAGAGACAAGTATGTGGGGATTGGGCACACATGAGCCATGACTGCAATGAATTCCAGAATGATTTAAGGAGAACAGTGAGCTCCTCCAACCCTTCCTCCCCCATCCCCTTCATCAAAATCCCTCCACTCTTTCCCCAGGGTGGGGGAGTCCAAAACTAGAGGGCATAGGTTTAAGGTGAGAGGGGAAAGATTTTAAAAGGGAAATTTTTTCACACAGAAGGTGGTGCATAAATGGAACAAAGTGCCAGGGGTGGGTACAATTACAACATTTTAAAGACATTTGGGCAGGTTTTTGAATAGGAAAGGTTTACAGGGATACGGGCCAAACGCAGGCAAATGGGATTAGTTCAATTTAGGAAACCTGGTTGGCACGTACAGGTTAGATCAATGGGTTTGTTTCCGTGCTGTATGACTATGACCCTTTTTCCATGTGTTTACTTTGCTTCTCTTAAATGCGTTGATTTTATTGTCCTCAGCCACTCCCTGTGGGAGCAGGGCTCCACATTCCCAGGTTCTCCAGGTAAAGGAGTTTCACTCAAAATTCTCTGCTGGAAATTTCTTTTGTGATTATGTCACGTCTATGGTCCCTGGTTTTCACCAGCCTCACCCACAAGTGGAAATACCATCACCTCCTCAGAGCTCTTTACACTATCGACTGTCAGATGTACATAAAAAATTGACAGGGAATGAAGAGGGAATCATTAGAACCGGGAGCTGAAAGGGACACAGTGATAACCTTCACGAGTAGAGGAGGGGCACACAGTGAAAATTGCAAACTAAAAACTGGAACAAAAATCTGAACTCACTTGTAAATCATGAAGCTGCTTCTGACTTTAATTCCACCCTTGATAAAGCTGACCATGTTCTCATCCTGTAAGTACAGATATAAACAAGAGTCAAGTCTAATTGTAACACCAGCTCTGGTCTTTCTGTACTAATCTGCTGTGATCATAACTTAGAAGAGAGAACTCATCAATTGCAAAAAAGTGTTCGTAGAATGGTCTTAGGTTCCAGCATCTGATGAGAAGTCCATCACCTATTTGTCAGGGATAATTTCATGGGATGAGAGTGTCACTGGCCAAGCCAGCATTGGATATCCATTCCTCATTACCCTTGAACTGACTGCCTTATTAGGCTGTTGCAGAAGGCAGTTGAGAGTCAACCACATTGCTGTGGGTCTGGAGTCACATGTAGGCCAGGTAAGGATGGCCAATTTGTTCCCTTACTGACCCAGTTGGGCTTTCACAACAATCAATGATAATTTCATGGATACTGAGACTAGCTTTTCTATTCTAGATTTTATTCACTAAATTTTAACACCATGAGTGAAATTTGAACCCATGAATACAAGACGTTAGCCTAGCCTCCTGGTCAACGAGTCCAATAACAGAACTTCAACAGCACCACTTGGAACAGAATTCAAATGAAGTGAATTTAGTTTTTTTTTTTAAGGAAAACAGGTAAGGCAAGCTCAAAAAATGGAAAAACTGCTGTCTACACTTCCACATTGTCTGGGAGTATCAAAATTGGAAAAGTGTTTTAGACTCTGGTACTAATAGCCCACATGGGATATGTACACAAGTTAAAAATCTCAAACATTAACATTCGAAAGAAAACTAGCAAAAAAAGTCACTTCCATAAGGCACATTTATCTTTCCTTTTATATAATTTATATGTAAGTGCAATTCTTGCTTTATTTTAACTCTTTCAAGAATCACAACTTTTAAAAGGCACCTGATGGATAGATGAATAGGAAAGGGTTTAGACGAACATGGGCCAAATGCTGGCAAATGGAACTAGGTCAGATTGGGATATCTGATTAGCAGAGACAAGTTGGGCTGAAGGGTTGTTTCCATGCTATATGACTCTGCAACCCTACAATTAATAGGGTTCATCAACTCCTCTGGTTGGAGATTAATGAGGGAGCAAGTGATATTCCTGTCCAGCCCCTTGCTCAACAGAAAAGACTCCAGGACCAGGGTCACAGGCTGAGGAAACAGAGGAGGCCACTTAGCACTGAGACAAGGTGAAATTTCTTCAGCCAGAGAGTGCTGAGCCTGTGAAATTCTCTGCCGCAGAAAGGCGTCGAGACCAAAACACTGAATGCTTTCAACAAGGAGTTAAATGTAGTTCTTAGGGCGAAAGGGATCAAGGAGTATGGGGAGATAGTGGGAACAGGGGACTGAGTTGGATGATCAGCCATGATCATATTGAATGGTGGAGCAGTTTTGAAGGGCTGAATGGCGTACTCCTGATCCTATTTACTATGTTTACTGTCTTATGTGAATGTTCGATATTACTATTGCAAAGAGCAAAACTCAAATCCATTTCATCCAACACGTTGCCATTTAATACGTTCACAATTACAGGTGTTACCACAGTCACCACATATGGAACATATGGCTCAGGGGTCATATCTACAATTTCCAGCCCTTCAGTGCATTATGGTTGAAGAGCCTTAGACACTCACCTTTCCACACTAAGATAATAAAGTGTGAGGCTGGATGAACGCAGCAGGCCAAGCAGCATCTCAGGAGCACAAAAGCTGACGTTTCGCGCCTAGACCCTTCTTCAGAGAGGGGGATGGGGAGAGGGTTCTGGAATAAAGAGGGAGAGAGGGGGAGGCGGACCGAAGATGGAGAGAGAAGAAGATAGGTGGAGAGGAGAGTATAGGTGGGGAGGTAGGGAGGGGATAGCTCAGTCCAGGGAAGACGGACAGGTCAAGGAGGTGGGATGAGGTTAGTAAGTAGGAAATGGAGGTGCGGCTTGAGGTGGGAGGAAGGGATGGGTGAGAGGAAGAACAGGTTAGGGAGGCAGAGACAGGTTGGACTGGTTTTGGGATGCAGTGGGTGGAGGGGAAGAGCTGGGCTGGTTGTGTGGTGCAGTGGGGGGAGGGGACGAGCAGGGCTGGTTTTGGGATGCGGTGGGGGAAGGGGAGATTTTGAAGCTGGTGAAGTCCACACTGATACCATTGGGCTGCAGGGTTCCCAAGCCGAATATGAGTTGCTGTTCCTGCAACCTTCGGGTGGCATCATTGTGGCACTGCAGGAGGCCCATGATGGACATGTCATCTAGAGAATGGGAGGGGGAGTGGAAATGGTTCGCGACTGGGAGGTGCAGTTGTTTGTTGCGAACCGAGCGAAGGTGTTCTGCAAAGCGGTCCCCAAGCCTCCGCTTGGTTTCCCCAATGTAGAGGAAGCCACACCAGGTGCAATGGATACAGTATACCACATTGGCAGCTGTGCAGGTGAACCTCTGCTTAATATGGAAAGTCATCTTGGGGCCTGGATGAGGGTGAGGGAGGAGGTGTGGGGACAAGTGTAGCATTTCCTGCGGTTGCAGGGGAAGGTGCCGGGTGTGGTGGGGTTGGAGGGCAGTGTGGAGCGAACCAGGGAGTCACGGAGACAGTGGTGTCTCCGGAAAGCTTGCGGACCGCTTTGCAGAACACCTCCGCTCGGTTCACAACAAACAACTGCACCTCCCAGTCGCGAACCGTTTCCACTGTCCCTCCCATTCTTTAGATGACATGTCCATCATGGGCCTCCTGCACTGCCACAATGATGCCACCCGAAGGTTGCAGGAACAGCAACTCATATTCCGCTTGGGAACCCTGCAGCCCAATGGTATCAATGTGGACTTCACCAGCTTCAAAATCTCCCCTTCCCCAACTGCATCCCTAAACCAGCCCAGTTCGTCCCCTCCCCCCACTGCACCACACAACCAGCCCAACTCTTCCCCTCCCCCCACTGCATCCCAAAACCAGTCCAGCCTGTCTCTGCCTCCCTAACCTGTTCTTCCTCTCACCCATCCCTTCCTCCCACCCCAAGCCGCACCTCCATTTCCTACCTACTAACCTCATCCCACCTCCTTGACCTGTCCATCTTCCCTGGACTGACCTATCCCCTCCCTACCTCCCCACCTATACTCTCCTCTCCACCTATCTTCTTTTCTCTCCATCTTCGGTCCGCCTCCCCCTCTCTCCCTATTTGTTCCAGAACCCTCTCCCCAACCCCTCTCTGATGAAGGGTCTAGGCGCGAAACGTCAGCTTTTGTGCTCCTGAGATGCTCCTTGGCCTGCTGTGCTCATCCAGTTTCACACTTTATTATCTTGGATTCTCCAGCATCTGCAGTACCCAATATCACCTTTCCACACTGATCCTTTGTGATGGCTGCCCCAAGCTTTAGTGCGTCCTCAGCACATAGTCCTGGACCTTGGAATGTGCCAGTCTGTAACACTCAGTTGAGGTCAACTCCCTGCACAGGGAGACCAGCACCTTTCAGACAGACCAAACAGCATCTTCCATTGAGTGGATGGTCCTGCAGGCACAGCTGGTTTTGTAGAACACGCGGCTGTGCAAAGGAAGAACTGTGTATTTGGGCATGATTGTTTTGTATTTAAACTGCAGCGAAATTATCTGCTGCTACATACGTCCCTCCAAACCACAAACGGTCTTAAATATCCAAGCCACAGGGATCAGAATTCCTGCTGCTTGGCAGGGGACTTTGCAAAGTGTAAAGTGTTTGTAAATTTCTCTCTAGGTCAGCAGCACCCAACACTGAGTGGCAGGTTTTTAACAAGCGGCAGAGTGTGACAGACCAATAAAACACGACTCTGTCATCTATTAAAAGAGAACTTAAATTTCTATGATAATAAAATGTGAGGCTGGATGAACACAGCAGGCCAAGCAGTATCTCAGGAGCACAAAAGCTGACGTTTCGGGCCCAGACCCTTCATCAGAGAGGGGGATGGGGAGAGGGAACTGGAATAAATAGGGAGAGAGGGGGAGGCGGACCGAAGATGGAGAGGAAAGAAGATAGGTGGAGAGAGTATAGGTGGGGAGGTAGGGTGGGGATAGGTCAGTCCAGGGAAGACGGACAGGTCAAGGAGGTGGGATGAGGTTAGTAGGTAGATGGGGGTGCAGCTTGGGGTGGGAGGAAGGGATGGGTGAGAGGAAGAACATGTTAGCGAGGCAGAGACAGGCTGGACTGGTTTTGGGATGCAGTGGGTGGAGGGGAAGAGCTGGGCTGGTTGTGTGGTGCAGTGGGGGGAGGGGACGAACTGGGCTGGTTTTGGGATGCGGTGGGGGAAGGGGAGATTTTGAAACTGGTGAAGTCCACATTGATACCATTGGGCTGCAGAGTTCCCAGGCGGAATATGAGTTGCTGTTCCTGCAACCTTCGAGTGGCATCATTGTGGCACTGCAGGAGGCCCATGATGGACATGTCATCTAAAGAATGGGAGGGGGAGTGGAAATGGTTTGCGACTGGGAGGTGCAGTTGTTTGTTGCGAACTGAGCGGAGGTGTTCTGCAAAGCGGTCCCCAAGCCTCCGCTTGGTTTCCCCAATGTAGAGGAAGCCACACCGGGTATAGTGGATGCCTTTCACAGCCTCGGGACATCCTGAAAGTACCTTTTTAAAAAAAATTAACATATTTGCCTTATCAAACCATCAAAGATGTTAAACAGCTCTGACACAAACTGATAAAGGAAGTGCTAATGTCAGCAATCACATCCATTGAATTGTCCCTTACCTGTAAGAAGGTCAGAGCTGCTCTCTGCAGCAAACATTCTGCATAGCAAACCTCTGCGTGGACTTCCTCTGCAAAACAAGTTAAAACAATCAGGCAGGTACAATTAATCCTTACAATCCTACATTTTCTGGTTCCATTATAAACAGAGCGAATGATACAGTGGTATCAGGAAGGTCCAATGCTTAAGGCACACCTGAGGATTGGTCATTCATGGGCTACCACTTTGATAATGACATTGAAAGTTTCCATCTGCCTGAAGATCCCAAGCTGGTCCACCACTGTCCTTCAGAGTAGGGAACTACCTTCGCTGACTGCCCTGGTCTACTCACTGACTCCAGTTCCACACGACGACCATTCTTCACACGACAGTCAGAGTCACCAGAGCAGGTTGGAGATGGAGCAAACGCTACAGGTCTCGATGACCTGTCTCATTTCACCTTGAGCTGAGTGGACAAATACTAAATCAGAGAGCAGAATACTGCAGCCGCCAGAAATCAGAAATGAAAACACAAAATTCCAGGAATGCTTGGCAGTTCAGGCAGCAACTATGGAGAGAGAGGAACAGTTCGAAGGTCTTTCTATGCTTTGGATAAGCATATGGACGTACATGGAATAGTGTAGGTTAGATGGGCTTCAGATCGGTATGACAGGTCGGCACAACATCGAGGGCTGAAGGGCTTGTACTGTGCTGTAATGTCCTATGTTCTATGTTCATCAGAACTGGGCAAATTTAGAGCTGTCATAGGTTTTGAGGAAGGAGTCGGTGGGATGTGGACACAGGAAGAAGACAAGAGAGACTGAATGAGAGGGCAGCCAGCCCTCCAGGGCTAGAGAGAATGATGCGAAGGAAAGGGAGAGGTAACTAAGGCCTAGGCTGGGTGCACAACTGTCTAAAAGCAAAAATAAGAGAAAAACTGGAAGTTGCAAAGGAGACAAAACCGAGGACAGAGAGTTTGCAGACTAAAATTATTGAACTTATTTTTTCTTTCAGTCAATGGGGGGCACTTTTCTTTGTTTCTGTTCTCCTTTGTTCTTGTCCCACCCCCACCCATTCCTTCCTCAAAACCTCATGGGCTTTTCCCAGTCCTGATGAAAGGTCACCAACTGGGAATATTAACTCTGGTTCTCTCTCCACCAATGGTGCCCGAGCTGGTTCTACTGATGGCTGCATGCACTGTCCAGTTTTGTATTGAGAGCCCAGGGAGGTCCTACATGGAGAAGTTGGTACAGGATGCAAAGGGGTAGAGTTATGCTCCAGTTATAATCCACCATGGAAAGCGTCGGTTCTCCTCCAAGCACCTCGCTGCCCCGACTTGGAAATATATCACTGCTGCTTCACTGTTACAGAGTCAAAATCCTGGAACTCCCTCCCTACGGACTGTAGCAGCTCAAGACAGTAACAGCTCAAGACAGTAACTCACCACCATCTTCTCCACAACGAGAGAAATGCTGGCTTCATGAGGAAATAAATGAAAAATCTACCTTTAATCGGGTCCCCGCACCTCACCTCAGCAAAAATGCATAGGCTTTGAAATGAGGTTAATTTAATAACTATTTACTCTATTGGTATTCATTTGAGATCAGATATTAACACATGGCTCAATTGGGGTGTTTAGGACAATCAATTGGGGTGGCACGGTGGCTCAGTGGTTAGCACTGCAGCCTCACAGCGCCAGGGACCCGGGTTCGATTCCAGCCTCAGGTCACTGTCTGTGTGGAGTTTGCACATTCTCCCCGTGTCTGTGTGGATTTCCTCCGGGTGCTCCGGTTTCCTCCCACAGTCCAAAGATGTGCAGGTTAGGTGGATCGGCCATGCTAAATTGCCGGTAGTGTTCAGGGGTGTGTGGGTTATAGGGGGATGGGTCTGGGTGGGATGCTTCAAGGGGCAGTGTGGACTTGTTGGGCTGAAGAGCCTGTTTCCACACTGTAGGAATCTAATCTAAAGTATTTGGTAGCATGGGGGAGAGAAATTATTTTCTCTGGTGTGTGTGTGTGTGGCCATATGTCCCTCTGTGCACGTGTATGTCTCTGCAGGTGTGTATGTATCTGCAGGTGTGCGCGTGTATCTGCAGGTGTGCGCGTGTGTTATTCAACAGTTGGATATAACCATAAAATTCGAGAGGGGCTATTCAGGGAGAATATCAGGAAGCATTTCTTCACACAAAGGGAAATGGAAATCTGGAATGCCCTTCCCCAAAATCAACAGAGTGCCCTGGGGATTAATTGAACAATTCTAATGGACAGTTTTGTATTAGGCAAGGGGTTACCAAAGATTTACAGATCAGAGATCAGCAGTCTACGCTGGTCTCTCATTTTAACCATTAATCCATCAGATCAAGGTTACGGCAGAGTCTTACATGTGGAACCTTTTACAGTGGGGTGGGTACCACACCATCTCACCATATCCTTCTATTACATTCCCCTTACATTGATCCAAATTTCTCAGAAAGACATCTATTAAGGATTAGTGAATCAAAAAGGCAGGTAAATGGAGTTGAACTGCCTCTGTCATAATGGGGAACATGCATTAGGAACCAAATTGTCTCTAACCATTCCTGTAAGCCTCCCTGGTCCCACTGAGCTCTCCAATCAATAATGAAGTTTACATAGGCTGGTGACACGTAAGAGGGACTGGCCTCAGTACCCCCAGGAAGTGGACGAGAACATCCAGTGAAGATGAAATCACACTCAGCCATGACCCTTACACAATTGGGTGGTGTTGTGGACACAGTGCTTGGGTTCCCACATACAGTTTACCCAAAGTCAACCTGGTTCAGAACTGGAGATGGACAGTGTTTACAGAGCCTTAAGCCCAGAAGACAGGAGAAGAGTACAGATGAATTAAAACAGCAAAGACAGGATGCTTGGTCAAAAAAATACCAAGGAATACTCATACTGGTTAAAGGGAGATATGAAGAGTGAGTACAGATACAATGAGCTGAATGGCCAACTTTTGCCTCCAATTCTAGCTTCTTGTACTTTCCGAATTTGCATCACTCTATGTTTGGTGACCATCGATGTTCCCTCTAATTATTTCCTTTTTGTGCGTGGAACTCTGAGGTCCATGTGCGGCAACCCCTGAGACTATGGACAATGCGTGACATGTCAACCACACTGATTGGTGCACTTGGGGCCTCAGAACTACTATGTGGATTAGAGAGAACATTAATGACCTTGCCTTTAGCTACCTGGGCTTCAAGCTCCACAGTTCCCTCCCTGAACCTCTCCACCTTTCTCCCCTCCTAATCAGGCGTAGGTTTTAAAGGAGTAACTCAAGCATTTGGTCACACACCCTAATATCTCCTTGCGAGGTTCGACGTCAAATATAGCCCAGTGGAAGTTGAGAAATACCTCGGGATATTTTGTGATGTCAAAGGCACTATGTGAACACAAAGCTGTTGTAACCTTGAACAAGTAGTGGAGTTATTGATCTAATGGAATGGATGCCTTCATCTTTCCCAAGCAGGGGGCTCTAACACAAACCTTCTGTGAAGTGGTCCCCAGCTGGCTTGTTCACCAGACTCGAGAGCGAACCAACAACAGTCGACTTCTTGCGGAACCTGTTGGCAACAAGTGGTCAATTAGGGAAGACTGTTCAGTGTCCTGACATTGGTGTGTTGACAGACACAAGCACACCTAAGAAAGAGCATCAGGATTAGGCCGTTTGGAGTCGCTCCAAATTCTAGATCGTGGCTGATCGGCTAGTGGCCTTATCTCCACTGTCCTGCTCCTACTTCTTATGCACTTACTTAAACCTCTACAAATGGTGGTCAACAGATGGCCTCTCCGCCACCAGCTTCTCAAGGCAACAGCTGACGTACACTAAGTACCAGGCTTGCCCATGACACCCACACGCCAAGAATGATATTTTTTTGAATGGCCGCAACCATTATGTCCAATGTTCTAAGCTGTATCATGGTACAGACAAGGAAGTTAAACACAATAATATTAGAAAAGATGTTAAGGTCATCGTAATCTTGCCCAGGACTCAAACAAGAAATTCTTTTTATATTCTTTCACTATGTGTGGGAACCGCTGGCAAGGTAAGCATTTGATGCCCATCCCTAATTGCCCTTGGGAAAGGAATGGTGGTATGAAGTCCACGAATACAAACTGGGATGATGTTGCCTCTTCTCCTGGTAACTGGAACTTGGAGGCACAGTCCATGATAAGGGACCTCCTTAACTGTAATTCATTTATATGATGTAGCCATCGCTGGCTGAGCTGACATTTATTGCCTATTCCCAGCTTCCTTCAAAAAGTGGTGCTGAGCTGCCCTCTTGAACTGCTGTAGTCCACTTGCTGTATGTAGACCAATAATGCCATTGGGAAGGGGATTCCAGGATTTTGACCCAGCAACATTGAAATAATATATTTCTAAGTCAGAATGGTAAGTGTTTGGATTTAAACACTTAATGGCAAGGCAACAGGGTGTGTTACCGAACAAAGACGCCTTGGAGTGCAGGTTCACAATTCTGTGAAGGTGAAGCCCCAGGTGGATAGGATAGCAAAGGTGTTTGGTATGCTTGCCTTGACTGGTCATTGCAGTCAATATAAGAATTGGTATGTCACATTGCAGCTGTACAGGACAATTCTGGAATACTGCGCACAATTTTTGTCTCCCTGCTATAGGAAGGATATTTTTAAACTTGAAAGGGTTCAGAAAAGATATACAAATGTTGCTGGCGTTGGAGGGTTTAAGCTTTAGGGAGAGACCTAATCGGCTGGGGCTATTTTCCCCAGAGTGTCGGAGGCCGAGGGCTGACCTTATAGAGGTTTATAAAATCATGAGGGGCATGGATAGGGTGAAAAGTCAAGGTCCTTTCCCCAGGGTAGGGGAGTCCAAAACTAGACAATATAGATTTACAGTAAGAGGGGAACGATTTAAAAGGGATCTGAGGGGAAAACGTTTCACACAGAGGGTGGTGCGAATATGGAAGGAGCCGCCAGAGGAAGTGGTGGAGGCTGGTACAATTACAACATTTAAAAGGCTAAATAAAAACCAGAAGCTGTAAATCAGGAACTAAAACAAAGTTGCTGGAAAAGCTCAGCAGGTCTGGCAGCATCTGTGGAGAAGAAAACAGAGTTAATGCTTTGGGTCTGGTGACCCTTCTTGAACTGCCGTAATCACTGGACCCGAAACATTAATTGTTTTCTCCTCCAAAGACGCTGCCAGACCTGCTGAGCTTTTCCAGCAACTTTGTTTTTGTTCAACTTGTAAAAGGCATCTGGATGGGTACACAAATAGGAGTGGTTCAGAGGGATATGGACCAAATGCTGGCAAACGGCGCTACATTAATTTAGGCTACGTGGTCAGCATTAACAAGTTACACCAAAGGGTGTGTTTCCATGCTGTATACTCTATGATTCTATAAGTGGCTTGGTGGGGATGGTGTTCGCATGTATCTGCTGCCCTTGTCCTTCTAGAAGTAAGTGGTTGCAAGTTAGGAAGGTGCCATCTATGGAGTTTTTGTGAATCTCTGCAGTGCATCTCGTCAATGGTACAAACTGCTGCTTCTGCGCATCGGTGGTGGAGGGAGCGAATAATTGGTGCCAATCAAACGGGCTGCTTTGTCCCAGACAGTATTAAACTTCTTGAGTGCTGTTGGAGCCGCCCAGGAAAGGTGGTGTATTTCATCACACTCCTGACTTGTACCTTGTAAATGTTGGACAGGCTTTGAGAAATCTGGTGCTGAGTTACTCTCCGCCATTGTAGCCACTGTATTTACACAGGTAGTCCAGTTGAGTTTCTGGTCAATGGAAACCCTCAAGATGTTGATACTGGGGGCATTCAACATTCAATGACATTGCAATTGCTAAGAGACAACAATTAGACTCTCTCTTGTTGGAGATGGTCATTGCCTGGCAGTTGTATGTATAAATGTTCCTTGCCACTTCTCAGCCTAAACTTGGATACAGTTCAGAAAGAAAAAACAAGGTGTGCTGCAGAAACTCAGTAGATCTGTCAGCATCTGTGGAAAGAAAAACAGGGTTAACATTTTGAGTCTGGAAACTCAGAAGATTGTCCAGATCTTGCTCCATCTGGAGTGGGGTTGCTTCAATGTTTGAGGAGTCACGATCGGTGCTGAACATCCCCACTTCTGACCTTATGGTGGAGGGAAGGTCATTGGCAAAGCAGCTGAAGATGACTGGGCCTAGGGCATTACCCTAAGCAACTCCTGCAGAGATGTCCTGGATCTAGATGACTGACTGCCAACAACTAACTGATGACCACAACTAACTTCACATGTGCCAGGGACGGCTCTAGTCAGCGGACAGTTTTCCCCTTGACTTCCACTGATTATAGATTTGGCAGGACTCCTTATGTTACACTCTGGCAAACTCTGCCTAGATGTCAAGGGCACTCACTCTCCCTTCACCTCAGACAGGGATGAGGAGGAACTGATTTTGGGAACAAAATGTAGGATTTCGGAGCTGCAATAGACTATTCGGCCCCTCAAGCTTGCTCCTAGACCATGGCTGATCCAAAGTGGCCTTCCCTCCACATTCGCGTTTGCCCCCATGATCCTACACTCCCTCGATCAAAACTCTGTTTATCTTGACCTTGAATATATTCAATCACCACAGCTCCACTGCTCTCCAGGGAAAAGGATTCCCAAGTTTTTATGTGTTAATTTGTAGAATGCGACGTTATTGGCGAGGCCAGCATTCATTGCCAACGCTTAATAGCTCAGAGGAGTCAGGAGTCCACTACATTGCTGTAGATCTGGAGATATATGTGTAGGCCAGACCAGGTAAAGACATCAGTTCCTTCCCCAAAAGACATTAGTGAACCAGATGTTTTTATTTTCCTGACAATCTTTTCACGGTGAACATTAGATTTTCAATTCCAGCTTTTTATTGCATTCAAATTCCACCATCTGCCATGGCAGGATTCCAACCCAGGTTTTCAGAACATTACCTGGGTCTCCGAGTTACTGGTCTAGCGGTAACAACACCAGTAATACCACAAGTCCTTTGAGAGAATAAATTCCTCCGCATCACCATCTTACATGGGAGGCCATACATTTTCAAACTGAAGCCACTAGTTCTAGATTCCCACATGCAGGGAAACACCCTTTCAGTATTTAATCCATCAGACCCCTTTAAAATCTTGTATTTCCAACAGAATCATTTCTCAATCTCATAACTCCAGTGAATATAGGCCCAGCTGGCTCAACTTTTCTTTGTAACTTCACCCCAGGAATTAGCAAAGAAAACTTGCTCTGATTTGCCTACAATGCAAGAATGTCCCTCCTTAAGTAAGCGAACAGAGATAGACAGGTGGTCTCCACATGGGTCTTAACCAATACCCTGGAACATTGTAACAAGACTTCCTTATTTTTACACTCCATTCTTCATTACAATATAACCCAACTTCATGCTTGACTTCCTACCTTTTGTGGCTTGTGTACAAGGATGCCCAGGATCCCGTGGCCCGTAAGATAAGGGGATGGAAAACGCAGGCTGCAAAATTGTCAAGCCTGTGTGTGTACAAAGGGGAAATTGACTCAATTTTACACAGTGTTTATTGAGGCGCAGGGTGAAACTGAATGACTCCTTTGAAGAGAGAAATTGCTGGAGAAACTCAGCAGGCCTTGCAGCATCTGTGGAGAGAGAACAGAGTTAACATTTCGAGTTCGGGTGACCCCTCTTCACAACTGCTGAATTTATCCAGCAATTTCTGTTTGTGTTTCAGATCTGTACCATCCATAGCTCTTTGTTGTATTTTAACTGTTGTTGAAGAACTAGCACAGGCACAACAGGCTGAAAGACCTCCTCCTGCACCTGATAATGATCTTATAGAATGAGCTGCATTGAAAAAGTCATCTGCAGTACAGCTCTTACTAACAATCTCAGGTGAGAGGATGATCAGGGTGCCAGACGTGATCATGGAAAACGACCTCAATATGCACCAGGGCATTAGGCATGTTAGAACGCCTTCAGAGGAGCTTTACTGAGGAGCAGTCCCTGCTGGACATATTCTAAAAACAAGGCTTTTTTTTTAAAAATTATTCATTTGCGGCACACAGGCATTGCTGGCTGGGCCCAGCATTTGTGGTCCATCCCTAGTTGCTCCCTTGAGAAGGTGGGGGTGAGCTGCCTTCTTGATTCACGGCAGTCCACCTGCTGTGGGTTGACCCACAAAGCTAGCAGAGAGGGTGTTCCAGGATTATCACCCAGTGACAGTGAAGGAACTGCGATATATTTCTAAGTCAGGATGGTGATTAGCTTGAAGGGGAACTTGAAGGTGGTGATGTCCCCAAAATGTCTGCTGAAAGAAGTTGTGGCTTTGGAAGGTGTTGTTTGAGAATCTTTGGTGAATTTCTGCAGTGCATCTTGAAGATAGTATGCAGTGCTGTTACTGAGTGTTGATAGTGGAGGGAGTGGACACTTGGTGCCAATCAAGCAGGCTGCTTTACCATGGAGGACTCTACAAATCTAGCTAGTTCCATGTTGCATAACCTAATGGAGCTTCCTACCCTATTAGCCTTTTATCTCATCCTCTTTACACGAAATGATCGTTGCTATGTAAGGAACAGACACTTTGCTGAGAGTCCACAGCATGGCCAGAAGCCAAGCTCCAGGTGGAACAGGGTCTAGGATGGAGCAAAACTTTCTGCATATAAGCAGGGGATATAATGGGTGACGTGTCCATCCTGGGCTTCCTGCAGTGCTACAATGGCACGGCCATTCAGCCCAGTAAAGTCTGCCTCACCATCTGATCACAGCTGCTATGTTTTCCAACCCCATTCTCCTGCCTTCTCCCTGTAGCATTTGATCCCCTCACTAATCAAGAAAAAAGATGGCCACTATCCGGAGCTCCAGACCTACAACACAAGTGCGAGAAATGCGAGCCAGTCTCCCCAGATATAACTGTGGTTGTCAGATTCTGTCGACACAGCAGTTGGCCTGGAAACCAACCCTTTGTTATCAAAATGTAAATAACTTCAGTTCAATAACAGGAGCCACAGAGGTTTCTGCTGTAGCTTTGGTTCAACTAGTAAAGGAACTTTCAAATTCCAGCTGAGTATGACCACATTGTCAAAATTACCAAAATGTTTCTAGCAAGGAAAGGTTTCCCAGGAAATGCCACAGAGTAACCTGGACCTGCTTCAAAACTGCTGAAAAATAAGTAAAAACTATCAAGAGCTCTAAGGCTTGGGCATTTAACAAAAGCACACACTGAGCACCACAGAGACTTCACTATTGAAGGTGCTGTCTGTCTGTGCTGTGGTGTTATATTTGAGGCACCTGGAGGGCCCACAGTGAATGCAAATATAATTCCGTTCAAGTAAGAGATAACAAGGTGTGGAACTGGATGAACACAGCAGGCCAAGCAGCATCAGAGGAGCAGGAAGGCTGATGTCTCGGGCCCAGACCTTTCTCAGAAAAAAATCAGCTTTTTATGAAGAAGGGTCTAGGCCCGAAACGTCAAACTTTCCTGCGCCTCTGATGCTGCTCGGCCTGCTGTGCTCATCCAGCTCTACACCTTGTTATCTCATATTCTCCAGCATCTGCAGTTCCTACGATCTCTCAAGTAAGAGGTGCTTTTGGTTTGTTTCAATAGGTGTGAGGCTGCGAGAGCACAGCAGGTCAGACAGCATCTGAGATGTAGCTAAGACAGCATTTCGGGCCAAAATCCTTCATCAGGACTGTCCTGGTAAAGGAGTTTCGGCCCGAAATATTGACTGACCTGCTTCTCGGACGCTGTCTGACCTGCTGTGCTTTCACAGCCTCACACCTATTGCCTCTGGCTTCCAGCCTCTGCAGTCCTTATTGTCTCCTGTGATTTGTTTGTTGGGTGGAATCAAACTCCAATGTTTGCTGGTTTCTTCATATGCTGCTGCACAGAGCCAAAGTACTTTAGTGACCGTGTATGTACATTAAAATATTTACGCATAAAGTATATTTTTGGAACTAAAATAAAAAGCTACACTGCAGGCCCAGTGTGCAGAATCACAAAATTGTTACAGTTCTCCATTCGGCCCATCATCCCCTCACTGGCTGTACGATTGAGAGCCAGTTTCCTGCCTTTTCCCCACATCCCTGCATGCCATTTCTATTCATCTGATCATTCAATGCCCCCGGGTGATTGTAAGGTTAGCCAACGCTCCTTTGCAAAGAAGGGAAGGCACTCAAAAGGCAAGAGCTATTTAGGAAGGCTAATCAAATGTTAACCTTTATTACAAGAGGGTTTTATTACAGGAATAGTGAGGCCTTGCTTCAATTGGCTTGGTTAGACAGCATGCGGAGTGCAGCACACAGTTTTGGTCTGGTTACCTCCATGGAGGGAGTGTGACCAAAGGTCCACCAGATTTGTTCATAGATAAAAGGACTCCCCCCTGGGCACAGATAGTAGGAAATGCAGATGCTGGAGACTCAGAGGTAACAAAGTGTGGAGCTGGATGAACACAGCAGGCCGAGCAGCATCAGAGGAGCAGAAAAGTTGATGTTTCAGGTCGAGACCCTTCTTCCTTCTCCCCTGGGCAGACTGGCCTTCTATTCAGATAATAGCACCTGAGCATTGGCAAACCTTCAATGTCCACCATGGATGATACATTGAATAACACATTATATTGGAAAAGGCAGGATTTATCACAGAAAACACTGGAGAGATTCAGCAGCTCTGGCTGCATCATTGGAGATAGAGAAATAGCATTATCATTTCAGTCTGCTATGACTTTTCTTTTCCCTCCAGAGATGCTGAGTTTCTTCAGCATTTGCTGTTTTTATTTCAGATTTCCAGCATCCAGAGTATTTTGGATATTTTAAATTAGCATGCAATTGCATTGCCACTGTAATTTCCCATTCTCTGGGCAGGAAGGTCTGGGTTCAAGTCCATTTTCACCAGAGGAAAAAAATCGGCTTTCCTGCTCCTCTGATGTCGCTTGGCCTGCTGTGTTCATCCAGCTCTACACCTTGTTATCTCACTCTCCAGCATCGCCAGTTCCTCTATCTCTGCACAATTAAAGCCCCAGAACATTAGCTGGTCTCTGGAATAACAGTCCAGTGATAATACCACTTGGCCATCACCTCCCCCCAAGTTGATAAAGCAGCTATAACTGTGCTTTTTCACCGGTGTCTCTTCACCTTTAACCCCAGAAGACGACATTGACACCAAAGCAAATTGCCCAAGCTTTTTAAACTCTCGTCCCTCCCCTGGCCCGCCATTCCTACCTCTGACAAATCTCCTGTGCTTCTTTCATCGTGTGTCCTGCACTGATGATGTCATCATGTTCAAAGGTCATCATTGCCTGCATTTCCAAAATGGTGGCATATATCAAAGCATGGTACATGCTGTCCTTCACCCTGTCACACAAGTGAGAGACAAGTTAGTAAACACCTGTATCTGAGTTGCTAGGACACGTAGCTCCGGATCGGAAGACCCTAGCCCTCAACGAAATGCAGCAACAGTCACAGAATCACATAGCACAGAAAAGATCCTTTGGCCCATCAAGTCTGTACTGCCAAAAATACATGATTACTTACACTAATCCCACTTTCCTGCACTAGGCCAACAATTGAGACAGTATTGAATGGGTGGAGCAGGCTTGAAGGGCTTTCCTGCTCCTATTTCTCATGTTCCAATACTTTCTCATTCCAAAACATTTTCTGCCCCTTCACACAGTGTTGACTAAGGTTTGAGGTGTACATATTTGGATACTCCCTGTGTGCTCCCAGCTTGACAGGGCACAGGGTGAATCCTGGGTTGGGCTGGGGTTAGCGACCAACGCCACACCAAGACCAATCAATCACATTCTCAGACAATGGTCTCAGACAGAAACCTTCTAACACTGGTCACCTTATAGAGGTTGCGAAGTTGGGTAGAATACGTTAAAATTTGATTTTTGTAAAATGAGAGGGGAAGACTGTGTGACCCCTTTAAAAGGTGATGCTTTTTTTTCTCAGCTTGGAGAGTTTCTTTTAGAAAATGTCTACAAGCAGATGCACAGATAGTTCCTATAATTGAAACATTTGTATCAGGGGACTATGTGGTTGTCAATCTAGACAGTAGTTTGTTTAGGCAACCAGTTTGAATATCAGCCAATTAATTTAAACCAGGCACTTAGAAACTAAACACCAATTAAATGTATCTGAAGGTTTTGACAACCTAGCACCAATCCTATCATAAGAAATTGATAGGTGGTCATCAAGGGTATAAAAGAAGAGGCATTTGAAAATCAATGTGAGAGCAACTGCCATCTAATTGAGTTAAGAACCCATCAGCTCTAAAAGAAAATTCATTGGCGATTACAGAATTCTCTAAGCTCTCAAAACAACCATTATCTAACTAAAGGTTACCCTTAGCTAATAGTTTTGACACATGAATTAGATAGAGAGAGACATTCCTGACTGAGGATCAGTGGAGAGGGCGCGGAGCATTCCGGAAGATTTCAAGGGATTAAGTTTTGATTTTTTTTTGGTTTATATAAGTGGGACTTGTATTTATTGGAACAGCATACCATTATAGTTTTGTTTTATTCAGGAATAGTTACTAGTTAAGGGAGAATTGTTTGATTTGTTAGTAGTTCTGTTAGTTTGTTCACTGTTAAAGTTAGATAAATAGTTACTTGTTGATTATAGGGTGAGTGAAAGAATTTCATTTCAGTTAATCGTTCCTTTATAATAGATTGGGGTGTGAGAAGCAGGTCAAACCACTTCTCACATTTCTTTTAACAGATTATGAGGTAGTTATGGGGGGGGGGGCAACCTCTGCTTTATAATACAAGGATCGGTAACTGCAACCCTGTCCAAAATTACCTACGCTATGTAAATACAGCTTACTATTGTCATTTGACAATGCCCCCTCCTAATACTGCTGCTCCCTGCCATCGTGTAGATATGCGAAAAAGGGCAATGGGCATGGGATCTTCCTCTTCTCTCTGTCTCAATACCAGACTGTGGGGTACATAAAGGCACAGTGTAATGGAAGGAACTGTACTAGGAGGGGTAATCAGGCATGGACTAAATGTGCAAAATGGCCTCTTCTTGTGCCACCATGACTATGAAGTCGTGCTTCTAAAACTCAGTTTAACTTTACGCTAATCGCCAGTGGCTGTTTCCTCAAACCAAGCAGCAACTTGCGACTTTACGGACAGACTCAAGAAGAGAACAGAAGGTACGTTGCCCACATCCTAGTTTGGAAGCTGCCCGAGGGCAACGGATTTCAAGACTAGGGAGCATATTTCCAAAGGTGAGAAGAAAAAGATTTAAAGACACGAGGGCATGAGGGTTTTTGATTTTGTTTTTATGGAGTGGTGTGGTTCATTTGTGGAATGAAGGTCCAGAGGAAATGGTGGATTGGGGCACAGTTACAACGTTTAAAAGACATTTGGATAAGTACATAAATAACAAAGACTTCGAGGGATATGGGCCATCCACTGGTGGGTGTGACTAGTTTAGTTTGGGATCATGTTCAGCACGGGCTGGTTTGTCCGAAAGGGTCTGTTTCCCTGCTATATGACTCTATGCCCCTCACCTGAAGCAAGACCCCACAATACCATCCTGCAGGACTACCAACTTTAGCAGTGGATAAATTCTTGATCTTGCTAGGAATTAAGGGGTACAGGGAGAGTGTGGGTAAGTGAATTGGAATGCCCATCAGCCATGATTAAATGGCAGAGAGGACTTGATGGGCTGAATGGCCTTACTTCCACTCCTGTCTTATGGTCTTATGGCAACACCTTGCTGTCAAGTCAGAGATAAATGGATTTTCGAGCTGACATTTGAGAGAGAATGTGGGACAACATTAGAGATGCCACTCATTGAAGAGATATTATTCCATCTGCCCTTTCAGTGTTACATGCCGAATGAAGGGTGGAACAGAAAACTAGCCTTTAAATGTTTATTTACAGGTGTGCATATTACAAGCATATTATTCGTAGTTTCAATCTGCTCCTGTATATAGTAGTTCAAGTGAGTCTCCATTTAATGTCCATCACCCACATACTGTTCATCACTTGTAAGAAGCCAAGTTTCCCTCCTTTAGAAAAGGACAATTGGTATTGTACGGCTTGAGGGCAACCATATCATAATCACAGGATACAAGAGTAGGCCATTCAGCCCCTTGAGAATGCTCTGCCATTCAATAAAATCATGGATGATCTGTGGCCTAACTCATATGCCTGCCTTGGGCCCGTAACCCTTGAAACACTTGCTTAACAAAAAAAATTGTCAATCTCAGAATTAAATTTAAAAAACCGAATTAACATCGACCACCATTTCTGGGAGAGAGTTCCAAACATCTGCTACTGTTTGCACGTAAAAATGCCTTCTAACATCTCTTCTGAATGGCCTGCCCCAAATTCTTAGACTATGAAGATTTCAGAACTGGAGACAAATCAGTGGAACAGTGAAGATAGTTTATTTTTATCTACCCTCTATTTCCCTGTTAATATCCTGGAGACCACCCTTAAGCCTTCTAAATTCTAGAGAATAAAGGCCTAATTCATCTAATCTCTCCTCATAATTTAATTCTGTGATGACGCTGTGGTGTTAAGCTGCGTGTTTTATCCTGGTTTCTTTTAGAGAGACATAGGGGGACAAACGGCAAGTAGGGTATGAGAAGATAAACAACTTGTGAAGCTTTGGGATTTTTTTAAAGTTGGAACAGTAGAAGTAACCTGGCTGGGTGTGGCCAGCTCTCACAAACCAGGATTTCTAGTTTTTAGTTTCTCAGCTTTGAGACTCAGCAGCAGTTGTTGCTGGGGTCTGAGCAGAGCTGAAAGCTACAGTAAATTCCTGCTAGCTGCTACACTCTCAATTTTCTCTTGATGTGTTTTTTTCCTACTGGGCTACTGGAGTTGCATGTGAGACAATCTGCTTTTGGAATGTGCCTTTTGCCAAGGGTGTGTTTATGGGATGTCAATATATTGGAACAGTTAATTAGTAATAGTTAGCGTATCTATTATTCTGTTAAGCCTTCCAATCGAGTTAAGTTATTCTGATCCTTCTGAAGGTCTGGTGCCCAGATCTGCATTTGAGTACTCTTAAGTGGGGTCTAGCTAGGGTTTATATGACTGCAGCATAACCTCTGCATCTATATACTCCAGTCCTTTGGAATATGAAGGCCAGCATTCCATTAGCCTTCTTGACTACTTTCTGCACCTGCCCATGCCATTTTAAACAGCAATGCGCCTGAAGTCCCAAATCTCATTGGACATTGACAGTAGTTAACATTACGCCTTCTACAAAATACCCTGATCTATCCTTTCTTGGTCTGAAATGGGTAACGCCACATTTGTTTATATCAAAATCCATCTGCCACAGCTTAGCTCATTCACCAAATCCATCAACAACCTGTTGTAATTTCAGGCTATCATCAAGGCTCTCTAAAATGCTGCCCTTTGAGGAGGCAAAGTCTCCCTGAGGAACCCCAGCCAGTACAGGGACTGAGAAACACTAGGTTACTGTACAATGAGCACTCCAGCAGGCACACGAGACCCTGTGGCACTACTTAATGATCCGCCAGGGGTGTCCTGGTGAATATACTTGCCTCAGCAAGCACCATCAAAAAAAGGGTGACAAATTGACTGATTATTCATTTATTCATGGTCCAATGGCAGACAAAACAACCATGGCCTTCATCGGCAATTCAACCACAAAGACTTCACCGTGATCTGTAGACGTGACACCACTGAGATTCAGCTCTATAAAAATCGGCCAGTTCAAGGCCAGTGGTCACATATTTATGGTGTGATTTAATGGGCTAGTAATCCCATTCAGTACATCTCAGCAACAGGTAATGACTTAACCAATGCTGGTTGCACTAGTAGCAGCCATTCATTGAGTTAACTCAGCCCTTAATTAGAAAATGCCCTCCCCAAGCCGTTTGCCTTCCTTCATCCTTTGAAGAACTCTAAAATCTGCCCCTTTTAGCCATACTGTCGGTCATCTGCTCTCTTTGGATCACTTTTGGCTGACTGTCAGGAACCTCGAGATGATTTCTTAAAGGCAGGTTACAAAAATTCAAACTGGAGCAGAAAATTTGCATTCCACCCAATCCTGAAGACACTGTAGCTCATCGTGGCCAAATATTGCTTTTATGAAGTGATAACAAACCAATAGAGTACGAAGCAGACCAATGGTGCAAAACCCAGGCAATAACGAGCCCATGTGGTTTCTCTGGCACAAGAGAATGGGAGAGTTTTTGTGTGGTATCTGATCAATATTTATCCTTCAGACAACAAGCACCAGTACAAATGTTCTGATCAGACAGCTCTTTTTGGATCCTGCTGTGCCAAAATTGACTGCCACATTTTATTGCATTTCCCCCTGCCATTTCATTTCATAAATTACTTATCACTTCACCAAAAAAAGGCACCAACTCTCCCAGTGAGCAAATTAATCCATGCCATTCTCCTTTCTTCCTACAGATTCTCCCATTTCAAATGATATCAATTTTATATGACATGATATTACCATCCTGACCTCTCCTTCCCGATTCCCGATCTCGGGACAGTGACTTGAAAGGAATTTAGGGGATTTACTTAGACATATTAATCAATTAAAACCTTCTAACTGACTAAAGATTTAACAACATTTTAGGTTTGTTTAGTTCCCCTCAAATGGTGTGACCCTTTGATCTTTTACATGTAAATTCTGAGTCTGGTACTATCTCACACTAACAGCTGGAGGAGGAGCGAGGCTCAGAAAGCTGGTGTTTTCAAATAAACCTGTTGGACTATAACCTGGGGTCATGTGATTTCTCACTTTGTCTATCCCAGTCCAACACCGGCACCTCCACATCAGGATCAGGGGAAAACACTTCACCTCATCGAACCACTGTCTAAATACCTCAATCCAATCACCTCCCACAGTCTTGTTTACCCAAGGGAATTAAAACCAGTTTTTAAATGCAACTTGGCTTTAGTAATGTAATCCTGAAATCATTGAAATCCCTGGTGATCAATTTCAGTCCCTTAGCAAACTCTTACTTTCCCCAAACTGTTCGTTCCCAATCTCAGTTGCTGCTGATAAGATCTGAATGTACACAGAACCGATAATTAACCTGCTGTTGACTTATGAAGAAACAGCTAGGCAAGGTGTCGTTTACTCAAGACAGGGAGTTAGCTTCTGAGTAAACTTAAATCCACGTCAGCAAATTCTGTACCACTACCGAGACATCTGCTAGCTTTCAGATGGTGTTTTTCCCCGTCCTACCCTGTTTTTCCAACTACATTCTTTTCTGGACAGTTCTAACTCCCACCATGATAATAGTCCGGCCAGCTGAGTAAGGATCACAAGTAAATGAATCTTAACATTAGTCGTGATTGTATCCTGAGTGACGGGGCAGGCTCAAGGGGCCAAGCACTCTTGTATCAAGAAGGGATTTCAGAAAGATCAAGCTTCCGTTTGTTAACATGCCCTGCTCCCCGACACATGCACATTCCACATACATTTGGGGCAGCACGGTGGCTCAGTGGCTAGCACTGCAGCCTCACAGCACCAGGGACCCAGGTTCAATTCCACCCTCTGACTGAATGTGTGGAGTTTGCACATTCTCCCCGTGTTTGTGTGGGTTTCCTCCGTGCGCTCTGGTTTCCTCCCACAGTCCAAAGAGGTGCAGGCTGGGTGGATTGGCTATGCTAAATTACCCGTAGTGTTCAGGGATGTGTAGATTAGGTGTGTTATAGGGGCATGGGTCTGGGCGGTATGCTGTGAGGGTTGGTGTGGGCCTTTGGGCCAAAGGGTCTGCTTCCACACTGTAGGGATTCTACGGTTTCTAATTAATAATCTGCACTCCCAAACCCATACTCTCAACCACCAGCACTCACTCCCCCAATACCCCTCCCAGAGCCCACCCCCTCACTCAGGGGAACAGGGAACAAACTCTCCAATGAAGGGTCTAGGCCTGAAATGTCAGCTTTTGTGCTCCTGAGATGCTGCTGGGCCTGCTGTGTTCATCCAGCCTCACATTTTATTATATAGGGGACAAACCATTTGTTTTTCCCCAATTTCGAGGGCTCTTTTTGAGCTTTTCCTTGGCGACTGTTTAACTTTTGGGGTCTGCCTTTGGGTTTCCAGGGGGCCACATTTCATTTCTCACTAACTCATGTATTCACACAGTCACACAGGAACAGTACCTTCTGTTGCCACGTGGGGAATTTCAAAGGTGAAACTGGACAAATAACTATCAATCCTCCACTAAACTTAAACCACAACACCCAAGGAAAACACCACTTTCCTAAACACAACCACTTAAACTGGCAAAGGACAATAGGTGTAAGTCATGCTTTTCTCGCTAAACACTTCTGCCCACAGAACTTCATCACACAAAACAGACTGGTGAGGGCACAGCTAACAGATTTTCATATTGATATAAACAGCTGGAACATTTTGACCAGGCAGTTGTTACCTTTTTCACTACACAGATCCCAACCTTCGATTTCAAATTAACCAATGACACACAGTGTTCACCCTTATTGTATCAGCTACATTTTCCCCATGTAGTAGCTCCTGAACTTATGCAGCCTTAAACGAGCAATTCCACATTCATTTGCTGGAAAGCAATTATATCAGTGATTTTAGTAGCTCTTAATTAGCTAATTTTTTGTCAATACATTTAAAACTATTCTCTCCCTCCCTTTTTCCTTGCAGCCTCTTCTGCCCATAATCTCCTTACACTCTTCTTGCAGCTCCTCTTTTAACCCTGTCCACTTTCAGCCTTCCTCTGCCCCAAGTCTCCCTCACAGCCTTCTCTCCCACTCAGTAAACAAACCCCATGCTTCCAGCAAAGAAGGCACAGCTGTGCCAAATATCCCCAAAGGGCCCAGCTCCAGGAAAAGGTCCCAAAATCAGAGTGAAAGCTGGCTCGGGCTTCCCCAATGGCTCCTGCACAGTGAGCCCTTCCTGTTCCACCAATCACAGCTTGGCTTCAGCCCACATTTGCTGCTGTTTAGCCCTCAGCCAAGCCAGTCAGGAGCAAATACAGATAAGAGCCAGCACGTGATTGAAAGAGCCACCCCTCTCAGATTCTATCCATTTTACATTTGCCTGGACATTCTGGGCACTTTCAGGAACAAATTCCCCTTCCTCCCTAGTATATTTTGAGCCTGTAATGGCTCTCAAGGGAGAATTACAGTGAAATAAAAGAATGAGGGCACAGAGGGATTTGAAAACAAGGATGAGGATTCTAAAATTGTGGCATTGCTCGAACAGGAGCTACTGCAGCTTAATGAGCACAAGGGTAACAGACCTTGGTGAGAGTGAGCACACATGCAGCCATGTTTTTGGATGACTTCAACTCAACTTTATAGTGGATAGATAGTTAGAGTGCTTCGCTATAGTCATATCTACAGGTCATAAAGGTTGGGATGATGATTTTAGCAGTAGTTACATAGTTCCTTAAAAGTGGCATCACAGGTGGGCAGGCAGGCAAACAAAGCATTTGGGAAGTTTGCCTTCATTGGTCAGACACTGTCTATGGGAGTTGGGTCATGCTGTGGCTGTACGGGACATTGACAAGGCCATTTTTAGAGTATTTCACACAGTTCTTTTCACCCTGGAAGGATGTCGTTAAATTCGAAAGGGTGCAGAAAAGAGTTACAGGGACATTACTGCGACTGGAGGGTCCGATTTATAAAGTGTGGTTGAGCTGACTGGGGTTATTTTCTCTAGAGTGTTGGAGGCTGAGGGTTGACCTCAGAATTTTATATAATCAAGAGGGGCGTGGATAGGGTGACTAGCCAAGGTCTTTTTCCCAGGGTAGCGGAAAGGGGTTAGAGGGATATGGGGCAAATGCTGACCAAAGGGTCCATTTCCATGCTCTAAGGCTCCACAACATTATAACTAGACTTCCAGAACTGTCAGCTTCTCTTCCAAGGATATGCTGGACAGGCTAAGAATGTTATCTCGTACAAAGTGTGGAGCTGGAGGAACACAGCAGGCCAGGCAGCATCAGAGGAGCAGGAAAGCTGGCGTTTTGGGTCAGGGCCCTTCTTCTGAAAAAAAAAAGTACGAACTGGATTTTAGAGAAGGGTGACTTGATCAAATCACACTAGATACTGAGTAGGTCATGAGAGGGAAGAATGTGCCGTCTTGTGGGAGAATGTGGAACCAGGGGCCACTCCTTTAAAAGAAGGGGGTCACCCATTTGAGGCTGAGGCAAAGAGACAGTCCTTCTCTCAGAGGATCATGAGTCTTTGAGACCCTCCTCCTGAAAAGGCAATGGAGACAAAGTCCTTGGACGTTCTTAAGGCAGCAGTAGGTAGGGAACGAGAGGGCACAGTTTAGGAAAAGATTAAAATGAGACCTGAGGGACAATTTTTTCAGACAGAGGGTGGTGCATTCATGGAATAAATTGCCACAGGTGGTGTTAGATGCAGGTACAGTTACAACATTTAAAAGACATTTGGACAGGTACATGAATATGGAAGGTTATAGGCCAAATGCAGGAAAAAGAGACAGTTTTATTTGGGAAATCTGGTCAGCACAGATGAGTTGGAACAAAAGGGTTTGTTTCTATGCTGTATGACTCCAGAGAAATAAACAGCGACATCTTAAAAAATGCCTATATCACAGAGGAGAGGTGCTGAACGTCTTAAAACACAAAGGTGGATAAATCCCCAGGACCTGATCAGATGTACCCCAGAACTCTGTGGGTAGTGAGAGAAATGATCGCTGGGCCCCTTGCTGGGATATTTGTATCATCGATAGCCACAGGTGAGGTGCCAGAAGACTGCAGGTTGGCTAATGTGGTGCCGCTATTTAAGGAAGATAGTAAGGAAAAGCCAGCCTGACATCTGTGGTGGGAAAGTTGTTGGAGGGAATCCTGAGGGACAGGATTTACATCTATTTGGAAAGGCAAGGACAGATTAGCGATAGTCAGCATGGCATTGTGCACAGGAAATCATATCTCGCTAACTTGATTGAGTTTTTTGAAGAAGTAACAGAGGATTGATGAGGACTTCAGTAAGGCATTCGACAAGGTTCCTCATGGTAGGCTGGTTAGCAAGGTTAGATCACACGGGATATAGGGAGAACCAGCCATGTGGATACAGAGCTGGTTCGAAGGTAGAAAACAGAGGGTGGTGGTGAAGGATTGCTTTACAGGCTGGAGGCCTGTGATCAGTGGTGTGCCACAAAGATCGGTGCTGGGTCCACTGCTTTTTGTCATTTATATAAATGATTTGGTTGTGAACGTAGGAGGCATGGTTAGTAACTTTGAAGATGACACCAAAATTGGAGGTGTATTGGATTGTGAAGAAGGTCACCTCAGAATACAATAGGATTGTGATCAGATGGGCGAATGGGCTGGGGAATGGCAAATGGAGTTTAATTTAGATAAATCTGGGGTGCTGCATTTTGGAAAGGCAAACCATGGCAGGATTTATATACTTAATGGGAAAGACCTGGGAAGTGTTACTGAATAAAGGTTCATAGTTCCATGAGAGTGGAGTCTCAGGTAGCTAGGGTAGTGAAGGAGGTGTTTGGTACGCTTGCCTTTATTAGTCAGTGCACTGAGTGCAGGAGTTGGGAGGTCGTGTTGTGGCTGTACAGGACATTGGTTTGTCCACTTTTGGAGTACTGTGTGCAATTCTGGTCTCCCTGCTATAGGAAGGATGTTGTGAAGCTAGAAAGGGTTCAGAAAAGCTTTACAAGGATGTTGCCAGGGTTGGAGAGTTTGAGCTATAGGAAGAGGCTGAATATGCTGGGGTTATTTTCTCTGGAGCATCAGAGGCTGAGGTTTACAAAATCTTGAGGGGCATGAAAGGGGGAAATAGTCAAGGTCTTTTCCCTCTATCACTCTATGACTCTATACAGCCGTAGATTCAGAGGTCAACAGCACAGAAAATGGCTCTTCAGCCCAACGAATCTGTGCCGGTCAAAAGCAACCAGCACAGAAGCAAAGTCTGGTTTAAGTTTGGAATTTCTCACAACCAGTTCAAAACAGTACAAATATCAGCTTTAACTTTAAAAAGTTATACACTGACAGAGCAACATATCATACTTCAAAAACATCCATAAAAACATAACGTGGACGTGCCAGTGTCAGACTGGGATGGACAAGGCAGAAATAACATGACACCAGGTTATAGTCCAATAGGTTTATTTGAAATCACCAGCTTTCTGACTCCTTCTTCAGGTGTTCATGAGACAGGTAGTATCTGACACAGAATGTATAAGCAGAAAATCAAAGGGTCAGGCCACTGATGAGGGTGTATTAAACAAACCTAAGAGGGTTTAATTGATTTTTATATATATGTAAATCCATGAATTCCTTTCAAGTCACTATCCTGAGAGACCTTAAAGGTTTATTCAGTGTAAAGGAGAGGTGACATTTTAGGTCAGACAATGCATGTTTGGTGTGAGGCCTTGTTTAGAAACTGTTTGTGTTTTGGCTTGGAGTCAGATTGATTTTATTTCTAAAGTAGGAATTTATAAAATGCTGTAGAAGCACAGACACAGAAAATAGGAAATCATGCCTTCTTCAAAACTTTCAATCTTTTGGTCTCACTCGCTTTCTGTGGCAGAGAATTCCATAGGCTCTCCACCCTCTGGGTGAAGACATTTCTCATCTAAATAACCTAGTCCTGTATCCATAGGCTGTGGCCCCCTGGTTCTGGATCCCACGGTCATCAGGAACATCCTTCCTGTGTTTACCCTGTTAGACTTGTATAGCCTTTTATGAGATTCCCCCTCATTATCCCAAACCATAGTGAATGCAGTTCTGACCAAGCCAGTCTCTCTTCACACATCAGTCCTGCAGCATGTCATATGTGATAAATTACTTTCAGGTGCCAATTCAGTTAAGACAGATCTTTTGTGAACAGGAAGATCCCACAAATGAGTATTCCATCCGTGCCTGGTGCATTCCAAGAGGTTTCCCTTCCAAACAGAGCCATGGAAACCATCATATCCACCAGAACCACAGAAACAGACAGATAAGACCCAAAACTGGCACCTGACAGTGTGGCACTGACCAGTTGGTCACTAATAATAGGCTGGAGAAGGTTACTGAGTTGATGGTCCTGCTTTGGACAGTTTACCTTGGTTTCAGCATCTCCAGGCTCTCACTGAATCGATTATTAAGAAACAAGTCCATAGCAGTCATACATTCATCCAGAGATGTCTTCAGGTCAACACTCGAAGAACTACAGAAAACAAATTGAAGAAATAAATCAGAATATTACTAACAGTTTACCTCCACCATCCTGATGCCTCACTGGGTACAATTCCACACCAATATCCTCAGGATAATGTTACTGCATATAGCTGTGTATGGCACCATTGATTTTCAGGATGACCTCCACTCCCACTTGGCAATGAGTGAGGGGGAAGGTACAAACTATGAAGGTGAATCCATCCCAGCGTTTGTGTGAAAGTTCCCCATTTCCCTATTTATGCTTCCAACAAATTGCCTTCAGCTCACACCACAAATGTTGGGACATCTTCATCTAACGAACGCTGGAGGGAAAAACAAAAGGAAATAGGAATGTTGGAACACCATTCAGGACAAAGCAGCCCACTTGATTGGCACTCCATCCACAATCATCCACTCCCTCCACCACCAATGCTCAGCAGCAGCAGTGTGTACCACCTATGAGATGCACTGTAGAAGTTCACTGAGGCTCATAAGACACAACCTCCCAAACTATCAACCATTTCCATCTAGAAGGCCAAGGGCAGCAGATACATGGAAATACCATCAGCTGCAAGTTCCCCTCCAAGCCACTCACCGTCCCGACTTGAAAATATATCGCTGTTCTTCACTGGGTCAATATCATGGAACTCCCTCCCCTACAGCATTGTAGGTCAACCTACAGCACACGGACCGCGGTGGTTCGAGGCAGCAGCTCAACATCTTCTCAGTAAATGCTGGCCCAGCCAACAATGCCCATATCCCATGAATGATACCGAAAAACCCCACCTCCATTTGCTGCATCACCATAGATCACCATTCTACAAAGCGTTTACATGTGGTGTTACCTAGCCACTATCTTATTTGCTGTCCTAATCAAACAATAAGCTCTTGGCTTTCACCAAGAATGCCTCACTTAAAAAGCAGAATGCTGTGAAAAATGACCTCCACCCGAGTTTGAATTGGTTCAGTGTAACCTGGGGTTCAGATGTCTCAGACTTACACTTCAAGTCACACACCACAGGCTGACAGAGAGGGAGAGGGAGTGCTGCAATGTTGGCCATTCAGATGAGAAGTGATGCCAAGGCCCCTGACTGTGAGATGGAGGTAAATTATAAACATGAATCATCTGGAAAGAAGAGCAAAGAAAGTCTTCTTGGCATCCTGTAGTCAATATTTATCAAATATTCAAATCGCATCTTTCAAACAGAAATTGTGGGAGCTTGCTGTGTGCAAATTAGTCCTCACACTCAGGTCATCTTCCACACTCTGACACTCCACAAAGCTCGTCATTAGTTGTAAAACTGTTTGGGACTTTCTATGGTAATCAATAGAGCGATATAAATACAAGTACATATACACACATACACACGTATACACACACAAAATCGTGCATGTACACATATGGAAACACGTACACACACGAGCAGACATTCACAACTGCCATTCAACAAACAAAGTTATTTATTTAAACGGAACATGCACTGTTTGTCTTCTCACTAACTCACGCTACCTCTGAGTCAAGTTGCTCATTATAGGCATTAAAAATCTCGTACAATTTACCTGTGGTTTGCCTGTCTGCAATTTTGTCACATTGTTGCATCACATCACCTATTCCCACATCTTTAAGAAGATGGCAAAAGGTGAGAGATTAACATTACTTTGACTTTTCCAAGGTCCTGGCTCCTCCACGAAAGGAATTCAGCAGTTCTGAGAGAATGCATACCTAGTCTACATTCTCTTTTAGTTTGGTTACATGGTTAAGGAGTTTCTCCAGGACTCCTCTTCGTTGACACAGGACCCCATGAAGTTTCATGTCTTCAGGTCAAATCTGAGCAAGGAATGCTCCTGCTGATGATCACATACTCACTCAGCTGATGAATCAGTGCTCCTCCATATTGAACAGCACTTAGAGGAAGCCCTGAGGGTGACAAAGGGTGAGGTATGTCGTCTGGGTGAGGGATGTGTGTCCGTCACCAATAGTGGCTCGTCAGCAACTTGGCCGAGCTGGTCAAGGACATCACTGCTAGATGGGAGCTGCAGCAGCTGGTGAGGAAGATAACAAGAGGGAGAAATGTGTACTTGACCTCATCTTCATCAATCTGCCTTCTCTCCACAACAGTATCGGTAAGAATGAACAGTGCACAGTCCCGGTGGAGACAATGTCCTGTCTTTACGTTGATAACACCTACACTACATTGATTGGCACTTTGTCTACATGAAATAGACTTCAGACAGATCTAGCATTTCCAGTCTGGCCTGCAATGAAGTGGTGTGGTCCAAGAGCAGAACTGTACTTCAACCCAAATCTGCAACCTCATGGACTGGCATATTCCCCACCCCTATGATTATCATTGAGTCAGGGGATCAACCTGGTTGAATGGAGGAGGCAGGAGGGCACACCAGGAGGAGCACGAAGAATACCCAAAAATAAGGTGTCAACCAGGTGAGGGTACAAAGGGTGAATTCAGTTGGAGGTACTTTTCAGAGAGGAATATTGGACACCAAACAGGAAATGTAAAAGACAACCAAACTTGGGCCAAAAGATGACAAAAGCACCTTGGATTAATGAAAACTGTTGCGTGGACTGTTGATGGTGGAACTTCAAATTCTCCTATTTCCATTTCCAAAATCCCATGCTTTGGCAAGACAGAGACAAAGAGAGACAGAGTTCAAACTCACTAAAATCACTCCTACTCTCCTCTCAGGTCCTGACTTCACAGAATCATAGAATCTTACAACTCCAGTGAGGAAACAGGCCATTCAGCCCATCAAATGTGCATTGACCCTGCAAAGAGCATCCCACTCAGGCCCAATGCCCACCCCCATCCCTGCAACCCTGCATTTCCCATGGCTAATCCACCTAGCCCTCACACCCCTGGACACTACAGGGCAATTTAGTACGGCCAATCCACTCTAACCTGCACATCTTTGGACTGTCGGGGGAAACCGGAGGACCTGAAGGAAACGCACACAGACATGAGGCAAATGCATAAATTCCACACAGTCGCCCAACAGTGGAATCAAACCTGGGTCCCTGGCATTGTGAGGCAGCAGTGCTAAGCTACTGTGCTAGTATATTAGAATTCAGATTACTAAAACAATTAATTGATGGGATATGGGCACCAACTGACTGAGAGGCTTTTGAAGATAGAAAAGCTAATGGTGTGATGGAACATTGAGATGTTTTTCCTAGTATTACTGCAGAATAAAGCTCTCTTCACTTTGACCCAATAAATATCAGAGCTCTCATTGTAACTCAAACCCAAGCACCCCAGCCCCAACCAAAAACACTACCAAATATTGGAAATGAAAAATTATCAATATAAGACAGGAGTCTGCAGTATATTCTCAACTTGGCTACATGGGCACAGCTCCAAGAAGCTTCCACCATCCAGGGCAAAGAAATCCATTTGATCAGCACTCATCCACCATGTCCACCACCCAACGCAGTAACAGCAATGTGTACCAGCTACAAGATGCACGGAGGCAAGATTCCTCCATTAATACCATGGCTTCTACCACCAGGAGGAAGATAGGCAATAGAGGCAATTATGGCTAGACTGTTAACCCAGATAACGTTCTGGGAACATGGCTTTGAATCCTGCCACGGCAGACAATGGAATTTGAGTTCAATTTTTTTTAAAATCTGGAATTAAGAGTCTAATGATGACAATGAATTCATTGTCGATTGTCAGAAAAACTCATCTGATTCACCAATGTCCTTTAGGGAAGGAAACTGCTATCCTTACCTGGTCTGGCCTAAACATGACTCCAGTGCCATAGCAATGTGGTTGACTCTGATCTGCCCTCTGGGCAATTAGGGATGAGCAACAAATGTTGCCTGGTCAGTGATGCCCTCATCCCGTGAATGTTTTTTTACAAAGATGCATGTCAATATCATCACTTGTAGTTTCTTGCCAAGTCGCAGATTGCTAATTTTATGTGAATTTTATCTTTAATTTGAATTTTATTTTCTTTCATGAGTGTTGCTGAGGCCACCCAAACAGGCAGGTGGGGAGGGGGTGGGGGGGGAAGGGGGGGTGGTATTCAACCCCATTCCTGACTCACTTTGTTGATGATAACCAGGCTTTAGGGCGGAGATGGAGTGACTTACTGCAGGATATCAAGCCTCTGACTGCTCTTGTAGGCACTACATGAAGTGTTAATCAACTCTCCGCTTTGGGGGTACAGCCAGAGGAGCCAGGAGAGGCCAAGGCATTGACACATTAAGGTGAGACTGACCAGGATTACGTAAATAGAAGTCTTCCTCAAAATCCCTTTAGACCATATGAGAGGCAAGCCATCTTTCTCCTTAGGAAGGGTGTGATAAACATTAGAGCAACTTTTCATGAATAAATATTGCACAACAGCCGCTGTTTTGGAATAAAATGGCACCCCACCCTCATGTAAACACTTCAACTCACGTGGGCTACACATTTGGAATTCCTAACAAATGGAACTAATCAAGTTCAGTTTTTATTACAATGGAAACGAGGGCTGCAGAGATCAGATTCCGTCCTTTTTTTCCCCCTCTGGGAAAAAGAAAATCGTATGCCATTTGTTCTGATTAAAAATGACAAGTTGGCACCTCCTCTGTTGCCATTTATAGTCCCAGGCAGCCTTTCTAATGATATATTTGGCAAGGACAGTGAGTTGCTGAGACAAACTGACCTGATAGCACTCAGGTCTCACTCACTGTTTATGCTGAGTCAACTGAGCTCAGACAAGGTAAGTGTTCCAGCTTTGCTGCAGGAGCCCCTCAACTAAGTCCAAAATCAACGAGGTTCCACGCTTTTGATCCCAACAGGACATCATTATTAGGTTCAGCTGTGACACACCCAAGGTCATTCAGTACTGCTCCCATTTAAAGAGACAGTTGTGATAACGTCGCCAGGTTATCAATCCTGAGGCCCAAGTTCTGAGAACACAGATTCAAATCTCACCATCACAACTGGTGCATTTTAAATTCAATTAGTACCACATGCCAACTTACATTGATTGTTTCAAAGATCCATCTGGTTCACTAATGTCCTTCAGGGAGAGAAGTCTGCCATTTTTACCTGCTCGGGCCTAAAATGTGAAGGTAGGCCTGCAGATCCACAGAAATGTGTCAGCTCTTAACTAGCTTTAAAAACAGCCTGACAGCACAATTAGGGGTGGCCAACAAATGTTGGTTTAAGGCCTATGAAAGAATTTTTTTTAAAAATGTCGGCATCAGGCAAAATACCAGAAAACATTGGGATCTTGAAGCAAGAGTGGAAATGCTCAATGGTTCACACAGCGTCTGTGGTTAGGGAGTAAAAGAGAGGTTTCCGGTTAATGACCTTCTGTTAGCAAACTGGAAAAAATGCCAGGGGGTTTTAGAACAAAGTAACCTCATCGAAATTTGGAGAATTTGAGAGAGAGCTCAGAAATTTTTGTGATGTTCTTTCGTGGGCAGTTCTTTGCTCAGTGGCCACCAATTGGGTTGGCCAAATGCAACAGGCCCGAAGTCACTTGTAGGCCGCACCAGTAAAGGTCTGCAGTCTGCCTTGACGAAAGGCGTATTAGCAAACTGATGAGCTTTTGCAACAATCAAAGATAGCTGTTGTGGTCACCTTTACTAAGACGCGACTTGTATTCACCAGAGGCACATTGACGACATTACCCAGCAGGGTGACAAAATGTCTGCAACCAAACACACCAGCTCAGCAAGCAAGTCTACAACCTCAGACTTACATTCCACCCACACTGATTGAATTCAGATTCAACCAGTTTTGGCTGTCTGATCTGGGCCCAATTCTCTGACAGTACTGAAAAGGTTTGACACAATCTGGGTCAAAATTAGCATCCTATGCACCACCCTAACATTCATTCTCTTCACCACAAGTGCATAGTACCAGTGTGTACCTTCTGCAAGATGCACTGCAGGGCTCCTTGGACAGCCCCTTCCAAACTCACAACCACTGACCCAGTGATGCCTAAATCCCATGAAAGACGATGACAAAGCTGGATTGGATGTAGGAGTAAAGATGGCGCAATGAGTCTTGAGTTCCTGGTGAAATGGGAAACAATGCTGGAATAGTCCCAATGGACTATAAGGACTCTACTCAGGTCTTCACATTAACTCTGAAGGGGAGTCATTGCTGCTTCTGTTGTGCAATATAGGAAGATCCCACAAAGAGCAGCTCAAAATACCTTCTGTGAAAATCTAAATCAGAGTTTTAACAAAAAAAAGTGTGCCAACTAATAAAACTATCACATGGCTGGGACTTAACAAGACAGCAACACAATTGCTGGGCAGAGACAAAGTCACAAGTGCCATTCACATGATAATGAGGTAATTTGGGTTAGAAACAAGCAGCAGGGACTAAGGCAGCTCTGACAATCTGTAATAATTACTGAGAGCTTTGTGTCATACATCAGTGTAACTTGTGAGGAGCTGAGAAATCCCAAAAACAGCAATGTGTAATCAGCAGGTTAATTTGTCCCTTGAAGAAATAAACACTGCTCCAGATACATGGAGAACTCTCTGCTCTTCAAATGGCAGGTGGGATAATAGCCTAAAGCCGTGACTCAGCTGTTAATACTCTCATAAAGGATCAGGAGTAGGCCATTTGGCTCTTCAATCCTGCTCTGCCCACACAGTACTCTGTTCCTGCTTTCTCGCCAATACCCTTTGATCCCTCTAGCTACAAGATCTCTATCTAACTCCCGCTTGAAAACATTCAATGTTTTAGCCTTGACTGCTTTTTTTGGCAGAGAATTCCCCAGGCTCACCGCCGTCTGGGTGAGTTTCTCCTCATCTCTGATCTGAGAGTCAGGCGTTTGTAGGTTCATGACCCAATACAAGCCTCCACCTTCCAAATACTGAGGGAGTGTTGCACTGTCAGAGGTGATGTCTTTTTCGACTAGAGACTAAACCAAGTCCCATGATGCAAAAGATCCCACAGCATTATTTTAAAGAACAGCTCTGTCTGGTATGTTAGGATATATTTACCCTTCAAATCAACATCACAAAAAGGCCCAGATGATCTGGTCATTATCATATTGTTGTTTGTGGGAGCTTACTGTGCATAACTTTCCAGCTGTTTCCCCTACATTGTAATGTCCTTTAAGGAAGGAAATCTGCTGTCTTTACCCCATCAGGGCTCCAAGTGACTCCGGCCCCACATTAGTACCAGGGAAGGACAATAAATATTGGCCAGTGACTCCCATGTCCCATAAAACAAGAAAAAGGTGACTGCACCTCAAAATACTCAATTGGAAAATCAAAGGTCATCAATTGTACAATTTAAATGCAAATCTTCCCTTTGTCAGTATTAGAATCGTAGAGGACTACAGCACAGGCCTTTGGGCCACGCTGGGCCAAAAACAAAATCCTAACTATTCTAAGATAATAAAATGTGAGGCTGGATGAACACAGCAGGCCAAGCAGCATCTCGGGAGCACAAAAGCTGACGTTTCGGGCCTAGACCCTTCATCAGAGAGGGGGATGGGGAGAGGGAGCTGGAATAAATAGGGAGAGAGGGGGAGGCGGACCGAAGATGGAGAGTAAAGAAGATAGGTGGAGAGAGTATAGGTGGGGAGGTAGGGAGGGGATAGGTCAGTCCAGGGAAGACGGACAGGTCAAGGAGGTGGGATGAGGTTAGTAGGTGGCTGGGGGTGCGGCTTGGTGTGGGAGGAAGGGATGGGTGAGAGGAAGAACCGGTTAGGGAGGCAGAGACAGGTTGGACTGGTTTTGGGATGCAGTGGGTGGGGGGGGAAGAGCTGGGCTGGTTGTGTGGTGCAGTGGGGGGAGGGGACGAACTAGGCTGGTTTAAGGATGCAGTAGGGGAAGGGGAGATTTTGAAACTGGTGAAGTCCACATTGATACCATATGGCTGCAGGGTTCCCAGGCGGAATATGAGTTGCTGTTCCTGCAACCTTCGGGTGGCATCATTGTGGCACTGCAGGAGGCCCATGATGGACATGTCATCTAGAGAATGGGAGGGGGAGTGGAAATGGTTTGCAACTGGGAGGTGCAGTTGTTTGTTGCGAACTGAGCGGAGGTGTTCTGCAAAGCGGTCTCCAAGCCTCCGCTTGGTTTCCCCAATGTAGAGGAAGCCACACCGGGTACAGTGGATGCAGTATACCACATTGGCAGATGTGCAGGTGAACCTCTGCTTAATGTGGAATGTCATCTTGGGGCCTGGGATAGGGGTGAGGGAGGAGGTGTGGGGACAAGTGTAGCATTTCCTGCGGTTGCAGGGGAAGGTGCCGAGTGTGGTGGGGTTGGAGGGCAGTGTGGAGCGAACAAGGGAGTCACGGAGAGAGTGGTCTCTCCGGAAAGCAGACAAGGGTGGGGATGGAAAAATGTCTTGGGTGGTGGGGTCGGATTGTAAATGGCGGAAGTGTCGGAGGATGATGCGTTGTATCCGGAGGTTGGTAGGGTGGTGTGTGAGAACGAGGGGGATCCTCTTAGGGCGGTTGTGGCGGGGGCGGGGTGTGAGGGATGTGTTGCGGGAAATACGGGAGACGCGGACTGAACACCCAGTTCCACTCAGCTTTACTACCACTCTCTCCGTGACTCCCTTGTTCGCTCCACACTGCCCTCCAACCCCACCACACCCGGCACCTTCCCCTGCAACCGCAGGAAATGCTACACTTGTCCCCACACCTCCTCCCTCACCCCTATCCCAGGCCCCAAGATGACATTCCACATTAAGCAGAGGTTCACCTGCACATCTGCCATTGTGGTATACTGCATCCACTGTACCCGGTGTGGCTTCCTCTACATTGGGGAAACCAAGCGGAGGCTTGGGGACCGCTTTGCAGAACACCTCCGCTCAGTTCGCAATAAACAACTGCACCTCCCAGTCGCAAACCATTTCCACTCCCCCTCCCATTCTCTAGATGACATGTCCATCATGGGCCTCCTGCACTGCCACAATGATGCCACCCGAAGGTTGCAGGAACAGCAACTCATATTCTGCCTGGGAACCCTGCAGCCATATGGTATCAATGTGGACTTCACCAGCTCCAAAATCTCCCCTTCCCCAACTGCATCCCTAAACCAGCCTAGTTCGTCCCCTCCCCCCACTGCACCACACAACCAGCCCAGCTCTTCCCCCCCACCCACTGCATCCCAAAACCAGTCCAACCTGTCTCTGCCTCCCTAACCGGTTCTTCCTCTCACCCATCCCTTCCTCCCACCCCAAGCCGCACCCCCAGCTACCCACTAACCTCATCCCACCTCCTTGACCTGTCCGTCTTCCCTGGACTGACCTATCCCCTCCCTACCTCCCCACCTATACTCTCTCCACCTATCTTCTTTACTCTCCATCTTCGGTCCGCCTCCCCCTCTCTCCCTATTTATTCCAGTTCCCTCTCCCCATCCCCCTCTCTGATGAAGGGTCTAGGCCCGAAACGTCAGCTTTTGTGCTCCTGAGATGCTGCTTGGCCTGCTGTGTTCATCCAGCCTCACATTTTATTATCTTGGAATTCTCCAGCATCTGCAGTTCCCATTATCTCTCTCCTAACTATCCTAATCCCCTTTCCTGACACTTGGCCCATAACCTTGGAAGCCTTGGCAATACAAGTGCACATGTTTTTCTGGGTGAAAAAGCTTTTCCTCACATCTCCTCAAAACCTTCTGCCCTTGACCTTAAGGCTATCCTACCCCCCACCCCGGTCACTGATCTTTCTGTCAAGGGGAAAAGTTGCTTCCTGTCCATGCCCCTCAATGTTCTTCGTCTCAATCATGTCCCCTCTCAATCTCCAAGGAAAACAACTCCAGTCTGTCCAAGCTCTCTTCATAACTGAAACTTTCCAACGTATGCAACATCCTGGTAAATCACCCCTGCATCATACATTCATAGAATCCTTACAGTGCAGAAGCAGGCCATTCAGTCCATCGAGTCCACGTTGGCCCTCTCAAGAGTATCCCACCCTGACCCAACTCTGTCCCAATAACCCTGCATACCCACCCAGCCGGTACATCCCTGGACACTAAGGACAATTTCCCATGGCCAGTCCACCAAACTGCAGACTGTGGGAGGACACGGGAGAACCCAGAGGAAATCTACACAGGCACAGGGAGAATGTGCAAACTCCACACAGACAGTCACACGATCAAACCTGAGTATCTGCTCCTTTGAGACAGCAGTGCTAACCACTGAACCACCATGCTGTCTCTCTCTTGCACAATCACATCCTCTGTCTAATGTGGATTCCAGAACACAACACAATAACTGTGTGACTTCACCATTTATATAGTTCCAGCATCACCTCACTCCTTTTATTCCTTTCCTTTAGGCAGGTGGGGCCCTCAGTTTAAACACCTTACCCACAGGGTAGCATCTGTGACATGGCAGCAATCTCTTGGGCTTGTGTAAAAGACAACGGGAGGCTCTGAAGTGGGGTTTCAGGCAACCATGTCAGTATCTTTCACTGAATTAGCTAGTGAAGGGGCTTCCTGTGGTCACATCAGTAACTATACACCAACATTCTCACATCATGGCTCAAAGAGTGAGCTCACATGACTTATGAACATGGAGGGTAGGTTTTTGAATGTGGCCTTTCAGGAGCACACTGCTATGTGGCATGGGTCTAGATGTGCAGCTAGCCTAAGATTTCCTGTGCCTCTCAGAGTCAACCAGCTGGGGTTCAGATGGGCAAAGGTGCACCCTCCAAATGCACGACCACATCTGCTGAGAAGGACAATAGTGGCAGTCACAGAGACACCACTCCCTGTAAGTTCACCTCCAAGCCACTCGCTTGGAAATATAATCGCCGTTCCTTCACTGTTTGACTGACAGACAGCGATCTGTACTCTGTAGCCGCGTCCAAGCGTCAGCCATGGTGCACACACAGGTCACCTCCATCACCAGTCAGGCCTCCTTTAGCATCTCAACACAAAACAAGTCAGTTCAAATACATCCATTAAAAAAAAATGCAGCTCACAAGTTGTCTATTGCTTTAAAAACATTGGTGAAGCTCATTAAATCCACTTTCATTCGGCATTCCTCCGACCGGCACCTTGAGCCCACTCCCTCAGCTCCTGGCTAGCGTACACAGCTGTATGAGCTCCCAGCAAAATCTTTTCTCAATGTTTTCACTCAAATGTGAAACTTGTGGGTGACGGCCAATCCCAAAGACTTGAGCAGCTAGTCAACTGTGACATTGCAGTGCCACTTTGAAGAAATGCTGCATTGTTGCCTATTTGCTTTGGGTGGAACATTAAACCCTCATCTTCTGTGCCATCCCAGGTGAATGTGGACAATCCTGTAGTACATTGAGATGAACAAGGTCATCTCCTAGTGCCCAAACCTTCACTCATCAGCAGCAGAGATTTTCGGATTGTTCAATTCACTGTTTGTGATAAAAACTGGTAAATCTTTTCCTGACACCACCAGGGCCACAGATCTCATTGCCATGATCCATTATGTTGTGAATTTTCCACCAACACTTTCAAAGACTGCACACAGTAGGCTTATTAAAAGAAGGCTACTACAAATCTTGCAACCATTGATGCTGGAGCTATAGACAATACCAAACTTCAAGCAAATACCTAATTAAACATGGACATTCCCAGTCAACCAGAACATGTACACATCACTTTGGTTCAGACAGGGCCAACAAAACAGTTTTGTGGAATCCTCAGATTATCTGTCTTTCTGAACAATGCAGGGAATTGAAATACAGTTGATGGCAGAGGAACATGAATGACATTATCATTGTTTTGTTGCAAAAAGTAAGGAAAAGCCAGGGAACTGTCGACCAATGACCCTGATGTCAGTTGGAGAGGAGTCTGAGGCACAGGATTTATGTATATTCAGAAAGGCAAGGACCGATTAAGGATACCCAACATGGCTTTGTGCATAGGAAATCGTGTCTCATTAACTTGATTGCATTTTTGAAGAAGTGACGAAGCGGATTGATGAGGGCAGAGCGATGGATGGTGTCTATATGGACTTCAGTAAGGCATTCGACAAGGTTCCGCGTGGTAGGCTGGTCAGCAAGGTTAGCTCACAGAGAGAGCGAGCCACTTGGATAAAAACTGGTCTGAAGGCAGAAGAGGGAGGGCGGTGGGGGAGCGTTGCTTTTCAGACTGGAGGCCTATGACCAGTGGTGTGCCACAGAGATCAGTGCTGGGTCCACTGCTTTTTCTCATTTATATAAATGATCTGGAGGTAAATACAGGAAATACAGTTAGTGAGTTTCCAGATGACACCAAAAATAGAGGTGTAGTAGACAGCAAAGAAGGTTACCTCAGAGTACAACAGGAGCTTGATCAGATGGACAGTGGGCCAAGGAGTGGCAGATGGAGTTTAATTCAGCTAAATATGAGGTGCTGCATTTTGGAAAGGAAAATCAGGTCAGGACTTATACACTTAATACTAAGGTCCAGGGGAGTGTTGCTGAACAAAGAGACCTCGGAGTGCAGGCTCATAATTAAAAGTGGAGTTGCAGGTAGACAGGGTAGTGAGGAAGGCATTTGATACACTTGCCATTATTGGTCAGTGCACGGAGTACAGGAGATGGGAGATCACGTTGCGGCTGTACACATTGGCTAGGCCACTGTTAGAATAGTGCATTCAGCTCTGGTCTCCCCGCTATATGAAAGATGTTGTGAAACTGGAAAGGATTCAGAAAAGATTTATGAGGATGTTGCCAGGGTTGAAGGGTTTGAGCTATCGGGAGAGGCTGAATAGGCTGGGGCTTTTTTCCCCCAGAGTGTTGAAGGCTGAGGGGTGACCTTATAGAGGTTTGTAAAATCATGAGGGCAAGGATAGGGTGAATTGCCAAGGTCATTACCCTAGGGTAGGGGGGAGTCCAAAACTAGAGGGGCATAGGTTTAAGGTGAGAGGGGAAACATTTAAAAGGGATCCAAGGGGCAATGTTTTCGCACAGAGGGTGTTACATGTATGGAATGAGCTGCCAGAGTACAGGCTGGAGGCTGGTACAATTACAGCATTTAAAAGGTATCTAGATATATACATGAATAGGAAGGGTTGAGAGGGTTATGGGCCAAATGCTGGCAAGTGGGGCTAGATTAATTTAAGATATCTGGTTGGCATGGACGAGTTGGACCAAAGGATCTGTTTCCATGCTGTATGACTCTATAACTCTAATATGACAGTCTCAAACCACAAGATGTTAAATCATACCACTTGATATTAGAATCAACAGGATCACCTTTTCTTTAAAAAGGCTTGAGTTTGTTGAAAGTCACATGGCAAAAAAAGCCACATTGTTGCCTTTCTTAAAAAACATCAGCTTGAAGCTGCTCATTGTCAGTTTGTTCAATACATCAGCGGTCAGCAAGTCCAACCACAAACTAGCCCCAAATTGTCAAGCAACAACACTACCTTGAAAGTAGGAGATCCCAGAGAGAAGGACTCAGTCAACATATTCCAGCTTCAATTTCACCCAAGAACCTAACTGGAAGGAGAGGGGGAGAGGGGGATCAACTCACAAAAGTTTGCTGCTGATGGCATACAATTGAAATACACATTCAAACGGGTAAGAAGACGCACAATTCTTTCACACAAAAGGATACTGATCATGGGTAATAAAAAAGCATAAATTCTGTCCATCATAGAACATTAAAGTTGTTAAATCAATATTCTAAAACACAGGGCCATGACGCATAGTCTATGGGCTAAGTGGCAAGTAACATTCACATTCCAAGGGCTATCACCAATAGAATAAAAGTCAGGAGCAAAATTACTGTGGATTCTGGACTCTGTACCTAAAACAACAAAAGCTGGAAATCACAGTGGGTCAGACAGCAAGCTAACGTTTCGAGTCCAGATGATTAGCTGACATGATATGTGGAAGGGGCAGCATTTATGCAATAGTTGGGGATGATTGAGTGTGTGAGTGGGGAGATGTGGAGTGCAAAGGGAGAAAGGATGTTGATAGTTCAGATTAAGTGATCAGAATGTGCGAATGGCAGAACAGTGGTGTGTCTAACTGCCAGACTGGAAAGAACACACAGTCCTACTGGACTGGGTGATGGGGGACAGTGGACCTGGTGACAGTGAATGCGACAAATAAATCTAAAAGGAAGGGAAGGAATAGGAGTTGGTTCACAATCTTAAGCTGAACTCAATATTAAGTACAGAAGGTTGTAAAGTGCCTAGTCTGAAGATGAGATGTTGTTCCTCCAGTTTGCGCTGTGATTCACTAGAGCACTGCAGTGTGCCGAGGACAGGACAAGTGAGTGGGTCAGCTGGGCGCTGTGTTAAAATGACCGGCTATAGGCAGGTCAGGGTCACACTTGCACACAGACTGGAGGTGTTCCGCAAAGCAGTCCCCCAGTCTGCATTTGGTTTCTCCAATGCAGAGTAGGCCACATTAGGTGCAGTGAATAAAAAACACAAGATTGGACGAGGTACAGGTGAAATGCTGCTTCACCTGGAAAGACCGTTTTAGCCCTTGGATGGTAAGCAGGGAGATGGTGACGGGGCAGATATAACACCTTCTGTGGTTACATTGGAAGGTGCCGTGGGGAGGGTGGGTTTTGTCAGTGGTCGTCGAATGGACCATTAACGTGGAATGATTGTGCAGTGTCCCAGAGGGAACGATCCCTGTGAAATGCAGATGGGCCAGTGAGGGGAAGATGGGTTTGGTGGTGGCTTTCTGCGGGAGTTGTCTGAAATGGCAGAGAATGATCCTTTGAATGCGGAGGCTGGTGGGATGAAAAATGAGGACAAGGGGGACTCAATCACATTGTTATGAGTGATGGGAAGGTGCAAAGGCAGAAGCATGGGTGATGTGGTGGATGCAGTTGAGAGTCCCGAAGACCACAGTGGGTGGGAAACCACGATCATGGAAGAAGCAAACCATGTTTTTGAGTGTGGCACCATCCAAACACATGCAACATAAGCAAAGGAACAGGGCAAATGAGATGGGAGTCATTTTAACACAGCATCCTGCTCACATACCACATGTCCCTGCTCTGCATGCTGCAGGGATCCAGCGAAACACAGCACAAACTGGAGGAAAAACATCTCATCTTCAGACTAGGCACTTTACAGCCCTCTGTACTTAATACTGAGTTCAACACCTTCAAATTGTGAACCAGCTTCCATTTTTCCTCTTTCTTTTGGATTTACTTGTTACATTCTCTGTCACCATGCCCTGTCTCCTGTCCCCCCAACCCCAGTGGGGGTGTCCTTTCCAGTCTGGCACTTAGATACACCATTGTTCTGCCATTCTCACATTCTGATCACTCAAACTGAACTATCAACATCTTTTCTTCACCAGCACCCCACACCCACCAAACCTTTTGCATAAATGCTGTCCCCTGCACACTTCACTTCAGCTCTGATGAAGAGTCATCTAGACTGAAAACATTATCTTGCTCGGTCTCCGGAGAGGTTGCCTGACCCGCTGTGGTCTCCAGCATTTGTTGTGCTCAGAATAAAAATCAGACTAGCATTTATGCTCTGCCTTCAAGTCTCTAAAAGTGATTCCTTAACTGTAAATCATTGAGGTGCATTTATTGTCATAACATGGGAAACGTGGCAACCAATTTGCACACAATGAACTCCTGTATACAACAAGGAGTTAATGACTAAAACATTTGTTTTGGGTGTTGGCTAACGCATCAAGACACACCAGGATCCTGATAGTCACTTTGAAACAGCAACTACTGTGTTCACTTTATTGGGCTTGGTCTGAAAGAAGGCACTCCTGACATTGAACTCAGGTGTTGGCTGAGTAATTCAAGTCTCTGAACTAGCCTTCACCCCACAACCTCAGAAATGCATGTGCTACCAACTGCTTCAGTCGAAGGTCCATGAGAGGTGACTCAAGCACTTTCCCTCACATTTATTGGTGTCACCATCATCAAATCACCTCCTTAACTCACTCAACTCTCTCCAACAGCTACAAGCCACAAATCTGCAGTATGGCTGAATATGCCCTGCTCACTTTGACACTGAAGAAATACAGCGCTGTGCAAATCAGAGTAGTGCATAGTACACAGGTATAGCATAGACAAATAGAGGTGTACAGCCCAGAAACAAATCCTTCAGTCCAATTCTTCCATGCCAACCACTTATCCTAAATCACTCTAGTCCCATTTGCCAGCATTTGGCCCATATCCTTCTAAAAGGCCTCATCTTCATGAACACATCCAGATGCCTTTTAAATGCTGTAATTGTACCAGCCTTCAATTCCCCTGGCAGCTTATTCCATACACGCATCACCCTCTGATGAAAACATTGCCCCCTGGGTCCCCATTAAATCTTTACCCTCTCACCTTAAAACTATGCCCTCCAGTTTTGGACCCCCTTACCCTAGGGTAAAGACCTTGCCTATTCACCCTATCCATGCCCGTCATGATTCTATTAACCTCTATAAGGTCAGCCCTCAGCTTTCCATACTCTAGGGAAATAGCCCCAGCCTATTCAGCCTCTCCCAAAGCTCAAACACTCCAGCATGGGCAACGTGCTTCTAAATCTTTTCTGAATCCCTTCAAGTTTCACAACATCTTTCCTATAGCAGGGAGACCAGAACTGTACGCAGTATTCCAATAATGGCATAACCAATATCCCGTACAGCCACAACATGACCTCCCAACTCCTATACTCAATGCACCAACCAACAAAAGCCAAGCATACAAAATGCCTTCTGTTTTTACTCTGTCTACCTGCAACTCCGACAGCAAATGAGCAGGAAAGAAAATCAAATTTTTATTGCAAGGGAAACAGAACATCAAAATAGGGATTTTTTTTCTACAATGGGTACAATGTACAATTCTGGTCTCCTTGCTTAAGAAAGGATATAATTGTACCAAAAGCAGTTTAATGAAGCTTGATTACTGGGATGGCCGGATTGTTTTAATGAGACAGCTGGGTCTGTACCCATTGCAGTTTGGAAAAATGAGAGATATTGAAACATGCAAGACAGGGTAAGCGCTGGAAGGATGTCCCCGATGACCAGGGAGTCCAGGACTCGGAATCACACGGTGTAAGGATAAGGGGTAGGTCGTTTCAGACTGAGAGGAAATATTTCTTTACCCAGAGAGCAGTGAGACTGTGGAGTTCTAGGCTGAAGTCAAAACATTAAATGTTTTCAGGAAGGAGTTAGATATAAAGTCCTCAGGGCTAAAGGGTCTGAGGTGAAAGCAGGAACAGGGAACTGGGTTGGATGATCAGTCATGATCTTACTGAATGGCAGAGGCAGGCTTAAAGTGCCAAATGGCCTACTCCTGCTCCTATTTTCTATGTTTCTACATTAAGATCTTGAGTGGGTGTGACAGCTTGGATGCTAAGAAGGATGCGGCCCACTATGGGAGAGATTAGAACTAGAGGACAGAGTTTTAGGGAAAAAAACTAAGATGGAGATGAGGAAAACAGAAGCTCATTCTTATGTTTATTCTCCTCCTTACAGAATACAGGATGGAGTATTTTCTGCTGCTGCATTACAAGGATTTCTGATTGACAGGGTGTTAATTGCTACAGGGAGTGGGCAGGATAATGGAATTGGGCCCACCACAGGGAGGCAATGGTCTTGTGGTATTATCACTAGAGTATTAACCTAGGGACCTGAGCTCAAATCCTGCCATGGCAGATAGTGAAGTTTGAAGTCAGGGTGGAGAATGATGTCTATGATGACTATGCAACCATTGCTGATTGTTTGGGGAAAAACCATTTTGGTTGACTAATGTCCTTTAGGGAAGGATATCTTACTCAGGCAGGCCTACATGTGATTCCAGACCCACAGCAATAAGTGGCTGATTCTTAACTGCCCTCCCACAATTAGGAACGGGCAATAAATGCAGACCCAGCCAGTGATGCCCGCATATCATGAATGAATTAGAAAGAAATCTGTTCAGCCACCATCTTGTCAAGCAGCAGACACAGGTTCCAAAGGCCAACTAGCAGATGCCTGTAAGAATTTCTATGCTCAAATGCAGCGGATACCCATCCTACACTTTAATGCCCCCACCCTGGACACACAGTGACAGTGCTGTGTACTATGCACTGGGTGCACTGCAGCACCTTACAAACCCCTGATCTCTCCCAACCAGAGGGAGGGAGCATATACAGTGGACACCATCTCAAGCCCCCTTCCAGCCCATACACTATCTCAACTCGGAAATATGTCATTGCCTTTTCAATGTCACTGGAACTCAAGAGTTCAAAGAACAAAGAACAAAGAAACCTGCAGCACAGGAACAGGCCCTTCGGCTGTCCAAGCCTGCGCCGATCAAGATCCTCTGTCCAACCTGTCATCTATTTTCTAACGGTCTGTGTCCATTTGCTCCCTGCCCATCCATGCACCTGTCCAAATATATCTTAAAAGATGCTAACGTGTCTGCGTCTACCACCTCCGCTGACAACGTGTTCCAGGCACCCACCACCCTCTGTGTAAAAAACTTTCCATACATATCTCCCTTAAACTTTCCTCCTCTCACTTTGAACTCATGACCCCTAGTAATTGAGTCCCCCACTCTGGGAAAGAGCTTCTTGCTGTCCACTCTGTCTATACCTCTCATGATTTTGTAGACCTCAATCAGGTCCCCCCCAATCAGGTCCCCCCTCAATCTCCGTCTTTCTAATGAAAATAATCCTAATCTATTCAACCTCTCTTCATAGCTAGCACCCTCCATACCAGGCAACATCCTGGTGAACCTCCTCTGCACCCTCACCAAAGCATCCACATCCTTTTGGTAATGTGGCGACCAGAACTGCACACGGTACTCCAAAAGTGGCCGAACCAAAGTCCTATACAACTGCAACATGACCTGCCAACTCTTGTACTCAATACCCCGTCCAATGAAGGAAAGCCTGCCATATGCCTTCTTGACCACCCTATTGACCTGCGTTCTCACCTTCAGGGAACAATGGACCTGAACACCCAGATCTCTCTGTTCATCAATTTACCCTGGGACTTTTCCATTTACTGTATAGTTCGCCCTTGAATTTGATCTTCCAAAATGCATCACCTCGCATTTGCCCAGATTGAACTCCATCTGCCATTTATCTGCGCAACTCTCTAGTCTACCTATATTCTGCTGCGATCTCTGACAGTGCCCTTCACTATCAGCTACTCCACCAATCTTAGTGTCATCAGCAAACTTGCTGATCAGACCACCTACACCTTCCTCCAGATCATTTACATATATCACAAACAACAGTGGTCCCAGCACAGATCCCTGTGGAACACCACTGGTCACAGGTCTCCGATTTGAAAAACTCCCTTCTACTACTACCTTCTGTCTCCTGTTGCCCAGCCAGTTTTTTATCCATCTAGCTAGCACACCCTGGACCCCATGTGACTTCACTTTCTCCATCAGCCAGCCATGGGGAACCTTATCAAACGCCTTACTGAAGTCTATGTATATGACATCTACAGCCTTTCCCTCATCAATCAACTTTGTCACATCCTCAAAGAATTCTATTAAGTTGGTAAGACATGGCCTTCCCTGCACAAAACCATGTTGCCTATCACTGATAAGCCCATTTTCTTCCAAATGGGAATAGATCCTATCCCGCAGTATCTTCTCCAGTAGCTTCTCTACCACTGACGTCAGGCTCACCGGTCGATAATTACCTGGATTATCCTTGCTGCCCTTCTTAAACAAGGAGACAACATTAGCAAGTCTCCAGTCCTCCGGGACCTCACCCATGTCTAAGGACGCTGCAAAGATATCTGTTAAAGCCCCGGCTATTTCCTCTCTCGTTTCCCTCAGTGACCTGGGATAGATCCCATCCGGACCTGGGGACTTGTCCACCTTAATGTCTTTTAGGATACCTAACACTTCCTCCTTCCTTATGTCAACTTGACCTAGACTAAGCAAACATCTATCCCTAACCTCAACATCTGTCATGTCCCTCTCCTTGGTGAACACCGATGCAAAGTACTCGTTAAGAATGTCACCCATTTTCTCTGACTCGGCACATAACTTTCCTTCTTTGTCCTTAAGTGGGCCAATCCTTTCTCTCATTACCCTCTTGCTCTTTATATATGAATAAAAGGCTTTGGGATGTTCCTTAACCATGTTTGCCAGCAATATTTCATGTCCTCTCTTAGCCCTCTTAATCCCTCATTTCAGATTCGCTCTACATTCCCGAAATTCTTGCAAAGCTTTGTCTGTCTTCAGTCGCCTAGACCTCATGTATGCTTCCTTTTTTCTCTTGGCTAGTCTCACAATTTCACCTGTCATCCATGGTTCCCTAATCTTGTCATTTCTATCCCTCATTTTCACAGGAACATGTCTCTCCTGCACGCTAATCAGCCTCTCCTTAAAAGCCTCCAACATATCAAATGTGGATTTACCTTCAAACAGTTTGTCCCAATTTACATTCCTCAGATCCTGCCGAATCACATCCCTCACACCCCGCCCCCGCCACAACCGCCCAAAGAGGATCCCCCTCGTTCTCACACACCACCCTACCAACCTCCAGATACAACGCATCATCCTCTGACACTTCCGCCATCTACAATCCGACCCCACCACCCAATACATTTTTCCATCCCCACCCTTGTCTGCTTTCCGGAGAGATCACTCTCTCCGTGACTCCCTCGTTCACTCCACACTGCCCTCCAACCCCACCACACCCGGCACCTTCTCCTGCAACCGCAGGAAATGCTACACTTGCCCCCACACCTCCTCCCTCACTCCTATCCCAGGCCCCAAGATGACATTCCATATTAAGCAGAGGTTCACCTGCACATCTGCCAATGTGGTATACTGTATCCACTGTACCCGGTGTGGCTTCCTCTACATTGGGGAAACCAAGCGGAGGCTTGGGGACCGCTTTGCACAACACCTCCGCTCGGTTCGCAATAAACAACTGCACCTCCCAGTCGCAAACCATTTCCACTCCCCCTCCCATTCTTTAGATGACATGTCCATCATGGGCCTCCTGCAGTGCCACAATGATGCCACCCGAAGGTTGCAGGAACAGCAACTCATATTCCTCTTGGGAACCCTGCAGCCCAATGGTATCAATGTGGACTTCACCAGCTTCAAAATCTCCCCTTCCCCCACCGCATCCCAAAACCAGCCCAGTTCGTCCCCTCCCCCCACTGCACCACACAACCAGCCCAGCTCTTCCCCTCCACCCACTGCATCCCAAAACCAGTCCAACTTGTCTCTGCCTCCCTAACCTGTTCTTCCTCTCACCCTTCCCTTCCTCCCACCCCAAGCCGCACCTCCATTTCCTACCTACTAACCTCATCCCACCTCCTTGACCTGACGTCTTCCCTGGACTGACCTATCCCCTCCCTACCTCCCCACCTCTACTCTCCTCTCCACCTATCTTCTTTTCTCTCCATCTTCGGTCCGCCTCCCCCTCTCTCCCTATTTATTCCAGAACCCTCACCCCATCCCCCTCTCTGATGAAGGGTCTAGGCCCGAAATGTCAGCTTTTGTGCTCCTGAGATGCTGCTGGGCCTGCTGTGTTCATCCAGCCTCACATTTTATTATCATAGTCACCCTTCCCCCAGTTTAGTACTCTTCCTTTAGGACCACTCCTATCCTTGTCCATGAGTATTGTAAAACTTACGGAATTGTGGTCGCTATTTCCAAAGTAGTCCCCGACTGTAATATCAACCACCTGGCCGGGTTCATTCCCCAGCACCAGGTCCAGTATGGCCCCTTCCCGAGTTGGACTACATACATACTGCTCTAGAAAACCCTCCTGGACACACCTTACAAATTCTGCTCCGTCTTGACCCCTAACACTGAGTGAATCCCAGTCAATGTTAGGAAAATTAAAATCTCCCATCGCCACCACCCTGTTTCTCCTACACCTTTCCATTACCTGTTTACATATTTGTACCTCTATCTCACACTCACTGTTGGGAGGCCTGTAGTACAGCCCCAGCATTCTTACTGCATCCTTCCTATTTCTGAGTTCTACCCATATTGCCTCACTGCTTGAGTCCTCCATGGGGCCCTCCTTCAGTAAGGCTGTGATATCATCTTTGACCAGTACTGCAACTCCTCCACCCCTTTTACCTCCCTCTCTATCCCGCCTGAAGCATCTAGTTGCCAATCATGCCCTTCCCTCAACCAAGTCTCAGTAATAGCAATAACATCATACCTCCAGGTACTGATCCAAGCCCTAAGCTCATCTGCCTTATTTACTACACTTCTCGCATTAAAACAAATGCACCTCAGACCACCTGTCCCTTTGTGTTCATCATCTGCTCCCCCTAGCTATTCCCTTTAGTCACACTGACTCCATTATCCAGATCCCTACAGGCTTTCATTTCTACCTTTTTTCTGTCTAATATTTGGTTCCCATCCCCCTGCCACATTAGTTTAAACCCTCCCCCACAGCAGTTCCTTTTCATCTAGCTAGCCCACAGCAGTAGTCACCAGTATTCAAACCACGGAACAATAAACACCGACCTTACCAGAGTGAGAAGATTAAGTTTCTATTTTCAAAAAAAAGCCTCGTCATCCTCTCGTAAAATAGGATGCGACACAACTGCAAGAGCTTCTTTCTTACAAAAGGTTCCCATTTTCTCTCCAAGTAGTTGCCAGGCCCAGATATGTGGTAGATAAAATTACTGCCTGTGTCAGGCTCTTGTCCTAGGCCAGTTACAATCTCTTCCTCTGACCTCATGATTTTCACTGCTCCGCCACTAAGCTCTGGAATTCCCTCCCTAAATCGCAACCTCCGTTTAAGATTTGTTTTGGTCCCATATCGGAATCTCGATACTAGCATACAAAGGGGTTTTGGGGTGCAGTAGTTACCACCTCTGCTTCTGAACCAGGATCTCCAAGTTCAGGTCCCACTCCAGGACCTGGCACCCAAGGAACTTGCAGCCAAACAATTTGGTTATCAAGCCGCAAATCCATCTGACGTGTGGCAACGACGAGCAGTAAGGGCCAGAGAGGTTCCCAGTTGATCCTGTGATGTGAAGAAATTGGCGTGTCTTCCATTTCTGTCTGTAGGTCCAAGCTGCAATGTGCCCGTCACCACTGGAACCATCCCTCCCCAAGTGAACGGGAACACACCAACACCATCCACTGTCCATGCCAGGCTGTCTTAGTGCATTCTTGCGAAGTCCCAATGGATGTCAATTCCCTATATAAGAATGCAAGCCTGCCATGTGGACCAATTTCACCTGCTGCCATCCTGATACCAACTGGGGAAGGGAGCGGGTAGAAAACAGGAACAAATTAAATCATCCCACACCCCGCACGAAGACACAGGAACATAATTAGGCCATTCGGCCCATCGAGCCTGTCCGCCATTCTCGGATACTGAAGCAGTCCACTTTCCAGCCTTCCCCTGCGATCCCCCCCAAAAACCCTTGATTCCCTGACTGATTAAACAGCCATCACTCTCGGCCTCAAACATACTTGACAGCCCAGTGTCTCCAGCTTTCTGTGGTCAAAGAATTCTGCAGATTCACAACCCTCATCTCTGATTTCAAAAGGGGGGACCCTTTATTCTGAAATTTTGCCCTCTTTTCCATGAGGGGTAACAACCTTGCTGGCACGTACCCTGTCAAAGAACCCACACTCAAAAGGGTCCATGCAACGCATTCTGAATAACTCTGTCCAGTGGTTCAGACACCAGTAGTAACCTCAGGTTAGGCTCAACACCAGGCACCCACACCCCTCTCTTGCTCTAATGAGAGAGGAGCTCTATGGTTCTCTAAGACAATGGCGACATTACACCTGTTGTACATGAGAACTGCTGCATCAGCCTTTCAAACGGGGAGGGGGGCATGTAGCAATCGGTAACTCCAGCAGGATAGAACAGGGTAGTCATACCAAATGGTTTAGCCAAGACCCCCGTTCTCCTTTTAAAAAAATGTTTAAATATATTTCCATTCTGCTGATTGAAGTGCCACGTTTGCATCTCTCCACACAATTGTGTTCCAACAGAAATCTGAAAATCTGTTGTTAAGTCGAAGCAAATATTTGCAAACAACTTCACCCGGAGTGGCGAGGCTTTACTGAAGGCAGAAAACTTCAATTATTTTGTTTCTCTCCCGTATACTTGCCTGCTGGGCGGGGACTCTCTGGAGTTAGCCATTTCCAGCTGCTCCGGCTCCAGAAATGTTGTGAGATTTTTTTGAAAACAAAACCAGGCTGGCGCTGCTAATGGGAGTCAATGATCCGCTCCTGGGGAGGGACGGGGGAAAGGGGAGGGCGGGGAGGATGGAGAGACGGTACCTCGGCCACTTTCCCGTGTCCCACTTCCCCTGCAACTTCCTCCAGTTACGGCTTGGGAATGAAGGCGAGGAAAGCAGCGCAGAACTGTGCCCAGCCACCCGCCCCAGTCGCAACTTGCTCGCTTTTCCCAGGGATGTCTCCGAAGGGAGATAGCGACGGCCGTCTGTCACTGCACTTTGGAAACACCTCCTTCCCGCCCCCCAACCCCGAACCAATCACAACCTGTATTAAAAGCAGCCTCCTGAAAAGGTAGCCTTTGAAACTCTGTGTCATCCCCATGCACTGTTGTGGTCTTTGGGAGCCCTAGCTGACAGTGGGAATCAGGGGAGTAAAATTCTCCACTGATTGGAGTCATGCCTGGCACATGAGTGGCTGTTGGGAGGTCAGTCCATTTCTCAGCTCCAGGAGATGTCTGCAGGAGTTCCTCAGGGTAGATACGTTCTGATTAAAACCCAGAAGAACTGCGGATGATGTAAATCAGAAACAAAAAGTGAAATCGCTGGAAAATCTCAGCAGGTCTGGCAGCATCTGTGGAGAGAAATCAGAGTTAGGGTCCAGTGAGGAAAGGTCACTCGACCTGAAATGTTACCTCTGATTTCTCTCCATGGCTGCAGCCAGACCTGTTGAACTTTTCCAGCGGTTTCTGTTTTTACTTTCTAATCAATGCATTCAGCAATGTTGCTGCATACCTCAGGAGCAGGTTGGACTTGAACACCCAACCCTAACCCTCCTGGCTCAGGGTACTGTCCTGGGACAAACCATCTCCAACTGCTTTTTCAAAGGCCTTCTCTCTATCACAAGGTCAGAAGTGGGGATGTTCAGTGATGATTGCACAATGTTCAGCACCATTCATGAATCCTCAGATACTGAAGCAGTATCATTTCCCATTGCAGCAAGACCCTGACAGTATCCAGGCTTGGGATGAAAAGTGGCAACGAACCAATTATATGCCAGTAATATTCAAGGACCTTCACTGTCCAGGACAAAGCAGCCCATTTGATTAGCACCACATCCACAAATGTTCACTCCCTCCACTGCCGATGCTCAGCCACAGCAGTGTTTACTATCTACAAGATACACTGCAAAAATTCACTAAGGCCCCTTTAGACAGCATCTTCCAAAACCATTACCACAAGCATTTAGAAGGACTGGGGCAGCAGATACGTGGAAACATCGCCCCCTGCAAGTTCCCCTCCAAGCCACTCACCATCTTGGCTTGGAAATATATTTTCATTCCTCTGCATCACTGAGTTCAAATCCTAGAATTCCCACACTAAGGGAATTGTGAGAAAAACCTACAGTGGTTCAAGACAGTAGATCACCATCACCTTCTCAAGGGCATCTCGGGATAGGAAATAAATCTGGGCTCAGCCAGCATCCCATGAATGAATGCAAGATATGGACAATGTGAGAATCTGATGCCCATCCCTAACTGCCCACAAACTGAGGACCTTGCTAAGCAACCACAAAAAGCAGCCACTTAACATTGTTGTGGGTCTGGGGTCACATATATGTGGCAGAGACAGAAATCACAGGCCCCAGGGGTGCTGCCAACTCAGGCCCCACTCCCAGAACAGCAGGACCCGTAACGGTCAAGATCCAGGCTATTTATGCTGGATGTAACGCCTTAAAGGGCAACAGTGGAATAGATGGAGTTTTACTAGCTTTCAATTCTAGATTCATTATCTGCATTCAGACTTCATAGTGCAACTAAAACCTACCTCCCCAGAGCATTTAGCGTGGGCCTCTGGGCTCTTGTCCAGTAGCATTACCATGACACCACTGTCTCCTCTGTGGGGGGAGGTGGGGGTGAGGTATGGTGTTTCAGGAGAAATCATCACATCTGGAGGAGGACGGGAATGAGGAAGTGGTTTTAATGGCTTCTGAGAAATATTTGGGATAGCAATTAAAACCAAAGTGGGTGGTACCAGATGTGCCACCCATACACTCACTCTGAGATATTTGTTAGCATTGATATCAATGGATGTTTATGCCAGGAACAACTGGGGACATTGGATCTAAAAGCCTTTAGCTGCCTATAGGGCAGGTGATGGCCTAGTGGTATTATCACTGGGCTGTTAATCCAGAGACCCAGGTAATGTTCTGGGGATTGAGGTTTGAATCCTGCCACAGCAGATGGTGGAATTTGAATTCAGTAAAAATCTGGAATTAAGAGTCTCATGATGACCATTGTTGATTGTTGGAAAAACCTATTTTGTTCACAAATATCCTTTAGGGAAGCAAATTTGCCATCCTTACCCAGTCTGGCCTACATGTGACTCCAGACCCACAGCAATGATGCTTAACTGGCCCAGTCTGGTTAATAAATGCTGATGTAACCCATGACACCCTCATTCTGTGGAAAACATCCAAAGCTTTGGAATTACTTCTCAAAATCTGTCTGACTCTCCATTTCTTGTTCCACCTTTGAGATTCTCCTTCATACACCTGCTCAGACACCTAGGCTTGACCCTACTATCTCCTGTTGAAGCTCCATGTCAGCATCTCTCTGATAACCTCCCTGCAAAGTACTCTGGGAGCTACATCAAAGGCTCTAAATAAATGCAAGATATTGTTGCTGCCTAGAAATAGGCATTCATACAACAGGGTTGGTTGTGTCTTAACAACTAATCCAAGCCCAGAATAAGGAGGAACAGACGTAAACTTTGCATAAAGCAATTTTAAAGTAACAAACAATCTGGTTTGGAAGAAAAGTCATCTCTTTCTCTGTCTGCAGGTGCTGCCATCCAGCAGTTTTGGTTTTTATTTCAGATCTCCAGCATCCACAGTACTTTACTTTTATAAAACTCATTTCCCACCGTCCCTGTCTTGACAACCACTACCCCCATCCCTTCCATCTCACAACCCTTCACTTCTTCACCACACTACCCTGCCTCCCCCAAACCCCTTCAGCATCTCCCTCTTCCTTCACTCCATTCTTGGGTGATCTTCTCATTACCTGTCTTTGCCTACAGCTCTCAAATTCTCTCCCCAAACTCTCTGCTTTTCTGTTGCAGTACACCTTTAAGAGGCGTTGCTCTGTTTCCAGAGTATTGCTGTGTCAGAGGTGTGTTATAAAATGCCATGCAATTTCTGTATGTTGGAAATGAAACCATAGCTCTTAAAGGCATATTGTAACACACTGATCCTCTCTCTTTCTTCTTTAAGACATCTGTCTTTGAGCAATCCTAATGTCTCTGACTGTCAGTTAGTGTATGTTTTAAAATCCATCCCAGTCTCAGGCCATTAAAGGTATGAGTTCAAGTAACTGTTGAACTATAAAGAGCAGGAAGATCCCAGGAGAGTCAGGCCTGCATTTGTGGTGGGAGTAACGTCAGGTCTCAGTGCCCCGAGTTAGATTGTCCATTACAGGTGGAATTGAAGATGGTGCATGAGAGTAGGATCAAGGTTTGCAGTGATGCCACTTACAGTTCAATAGTCTGCTAGAAAGCTTCCAGGTGGTCACTTGGTTGGGGTGCAACAAGGGAGGGTTGCGACTAGCCATGGAGCTGATGAACCAGGAGATGTAAGGGAGATGATGAACCGCAATAAAATGAAACTAAACAGATATTGCATCAGCTCAGAAAATAAGTGGAATCTTTACATTTCTTTTATGTCAGAAGGTTAACATTGTTGATCACACAAACCACTGAGTCACTGATACAAGAGATAACAAGGTGCAGAGCTGGATGAACACAACAGGCCAAGCAGCATCGTAGGAGCAGGAAAGCTGATGTTTCAGGCCTAGACAAAGAAGGGTGTTCATCCAGCCTCACATTTTATTATCTTGGAATTCTCCAGCATCTGCAGTTCCCATTATCTCTAGGCCTGAAACGTCAGCTTTCCTGCTCCTACGATGCTCCTTGGCCTGTTGTGTTCATCCAGCTCTACACCTTGTTATCTCAGATCCTCCGGCATCTGCAGTCCCTACTATCTCTGAGTCACTGATACAATTCCTTTCTCAAACTGTAGATAAAAGCTGCCAAACCTGAAAAACAGGATCTCGACGAGAAAATCTCCTGACTGAGAAATCACATAGAGAACAGGAGTTTTATTTAACAGAACAAGATCAAACACAGTAAGACTGAGTGAGAGACACATTAAAGCTAAACTCTAACCCCATTGATTTTGCACGTGGGTGTGGTGAGTTCCATTTCTTTCCCAAATGCCAGAGTTGATTTTAAAAGGTGCTAATTATTCCTGAAAAGGAATCCCAAAGCAATTACTTCAAAGAGCATGAGGCCACAAATAGGCCATTCAGCCTCTCGAGTCTATCCCATCATTTTAACTGTTCTGAAGACTGGACCCACACCCTTTGCATCTCGTTTCCTAACTTTTAACAGCGTTTCCAGCATGGGAGATGTGAAAATGGGTGACTCAGATCTGGGACAGACAGAGGTTTGTGCAAGTTCTGAAGAAGAATCAGACTGGACTTGAAACATTAACTCTGCCTCTCCCACCACAGACGTGGCCAGAGTTTCACCAGTGCTTTTTGTTTTATTTCAGATTTCCAGCATGTGTGATATTTTCAGTAGAAAAGCGGGTAACATCTTGTCCACTCAGTTCATTAGACATCCTGGTTTTGTCTGTCTCTCATCAACTTCCTGGTGTCATGATGATTTTCCAAAAAATAGTTCAAATGCCAAAATAAAACAAAAAACTGCAGATGCATAGGATCTAAAACACATCAGACTCAAAACATGAACTCTATCTCTCTCCACAGTTGCTGCCAGACCTGGCAAGTTGCTCCAGCACTTTTTTTTTGATATAATTCAATGTTCTGGTCTTCACCTTTCTCCTTTTTATTGTCAAGTGTGAACTGGGTCTGGTGTGTGGAAGGGGTAGATTATTTGCATGAAGTTCCATCCTGTGAATATTCATCACATCACATTTGCATTGCATGCAACAGCTCTGATAGTATGTATTAAATGAGGCACAGAATAATGTTGCCAATTCTGGCTGGGCATAATCCAGGAGATATCATCAAGGAACATCCCACCTGTAATTGTTCCTCAACCCAAACTCCTGACACCACAACATGTCAATCACCACAGATACCTTCCCACCTTCCTAACATGTCCTGGTATTGACTTTTGAAACCAATACAGAGAATGCTGGAGAAACTCAGCAGGTCTGGCAGCATCTGTAGAGAGAGAAACAGAGGTAATGTTTACAGTCTGGTGTGATGTTTCCTCAGAACACTTCTGAAAATTTGGTCAGTGCAGCTGGAAACAATCCCAGATGGATTCAGGAAAGCCAGAAAAGTAGATGAATTTTCATTGCAAGGGTGTTCAGATATTTGCATTAAACGCTGCAATTTTTGAAAAATTAACTCATCGGACATGATCATTTCTGTATGCCGGTATTTATTGCCTATTCTTAATTGCCCAGAGGGCAGTTAAGACTACCACATCCTGTGGGTTTGGTGTCTAATGTAGGTCAGAACAGGTAAGGATGGAAGATTTTTCTTCCCTAATTCATGAACTACACGCGCTTGTTTAATAATGGTCACCATTAGACCAAGTTTTTGCTGAATTTAAATTTCACCATCTGCTATGATGAGATTGAAGCCCATTACATGTGGCTGGGGTTCTGGATCACAGACCCAGTGATATTAACAGCACACCTCTCTTCCCAGTTAGGAAGGGTTTTGGGGAGAGCACAGCTGGAGGTTGCGTACAGGTGTGCATCCTCGGCTTAATGAATGAGATACTTGTCGCCAAGAGAGATGGGGATAAGTTAACTCATTCAGCCAGACAGTTGGAATGCGATGCAGTGTGACCCTGACAGTAAGGATTTGTTCGCTGAAGTTACCTCCTGATTGACCTTTGGGAACAGATTGAGTCAAATATGACTTTACTGATCTGTTTTAAAAAAAATGTGGAATGTGGGCATTGCTGGCTAGGGCAAATTGAAATGTGAAAAAAAAAATTCAGATTTTATGTACTTCAGATAGCAAAAACTTGTTTAGTTTATAAAGAATGAAACACCTAGTCCAATACTGAAGGGGGCTGAAGGGAGAGGAAGTATTACTATCATGTAGCCCATAATATTCGATGTTTAAACCAACAACTTGCATTTCTATAGCACCTTTAGTGCATTAAAATGGCTCCAAGGCACTTCATGGGCAGTGTTGTCTTACAAACTTTGAAATCAAAGAGTTAATACAGCTGAGGACCCAGTGTTTGGCCAAAAAAAGTCTGCTTTTGAAAAGTTTCTTAAGGGTGGGGAAGAGAGAGTTGGAGAAGCCGAGGGAGGGGCAGTCGAGAACTTAGGGGATAGGCAGCTGAAGGGACAGCTGCCAATTGGGAAGAATAGGCAAATAGGTTGCAACAGGTCATCAGGTTAGGGAGGCAAGAGTTCATGAAGGGATTTGAACTCAGGATTGAGATTCTTAAAATTAAAGCATTGATGGAATGGGAGCTAAGACAGGTTAGTGACCACTGGGCTGATGGGTAGGCGAGACTTAGAATGAGTTCGATTTACTGCAAGTCACCAGTAACTTTAACCTCATGGTTCTAGGGAAAACGTCATTGATTTAATGAAGGAGTGTACTGATGAAATACACCTGGGAGTATATAGAAGCTTGTTTGTCTTCTTAAATTATACCTTCAGAGCAAGGTTACTCAAGTTCAGTCTGAAACTTGATTCACCTGTAGACATAAATGGACACTATTTATTTGTCAGTTTGTTTTCTATTTCAATTTCTCTGCCTGAAAATTCATGTCATGAATGTCTTTCACTCCAGTCGCCTTTACCTAAGTTGGCATTCTTTAAGGTCAAGTGTTGACAGGCTATTGGACGGTGTGGGCATCACCGCTTAACTTGATTATGTAGAGTAATACAAAACTAGTAGGCACAAGTTTAAGGTGAGAGGGGAAAGACTTACAGGTGGCAACTTTTTCACACAGGGGGTGGTGCATGTATGGAATGAGCTGCCAGGGTAGGTGGTAGAGGCTGATACAGTTACAGCCTTTAAAAGGCCACTGGATGGGCAGCACAGTGGCTCAGTGGTTAGCACTGCAGCCTCACAGCGCCAGTGACCTGGGTTCAATTCCACCCTTGGGTGACTGTCTGTTTGGAGTTTGTACATTCTCCCCATGTCTGTGTGGGTTTCCTACCCCCACTCCAAAGATGTACAGGTTAGGGTGAATTCGCCATGCTAAATTGCCTGTCGTGTCCAGGGATGTGCAGGTTAGGGGGGTTAACCATGGGAAATGCAGGGTTACAGGGATGGGGTGGGTCTGGGTGGGATGCTCTTTGGAGGGTTAGTGTGGACTCGATGGGCCGAAAGGCCTGCTTTACATACTGTAGGCGATTCTACGAATAGGACAGGTTTAGAGGGACATAGGTCGAATGCTGGCAACTAGGTCGAATGCTGGCAACTGGGGCTAGGTTAATTTAGGATATCTGATTGGCATGGACAAGTTGGAATGAAGGGTCTGTTTCTGTACTGTACATCTCTATATGTCTTTGATTCCCATGTCCAGATGTGTGCTTAGTCCAGCAGGGGTCACTGGGGCAATATTGGGAATGGGAATTTAGCCTACCTGTCTAACAGTAACTTCAGCACTCCTGGTGCCATTCAATGGAACTGTGACTGAACTAGAGACGCCCCAATATACATGGTTTTAAAGTAGCCAGGAATAATGTGTGATATAACTGGGGCTCTATATCATTTGACGTAGCATCATGTCACAGCAACACTTCAAGGAATGGCAGGGATCATGTTCATGTGGCCCTCCTGCAATGTGACCAGGTGGAGTGGAGAACTAGATTTTACTGAATCATGTGAAAATCAAGCGCCCATACAATGTCCTGAACTGCCACATAAGCAGTAAAAATGAAAATGATATCTCAATGACTCTTATTGTGAAAACAAACACAGGAAGGGTGTCCTGGATGGTAGGAAGGTAAAGTTACTGTAGTTACACTTGCTTGTTAGAGGAAGACAGAGATACAACTGTTAGTGGGTTAACCCTGAGGGTCACCACACCACAGGTGATGTGCAATGTTTAGACAGCATAGGAATTGAAACCATGCTGTGAGCGTCACTCTGCATCGCAAACCAGGCACCTGGCCAACTGAGCTAACTGACCCTCAGTAAGCTTGCATCAACAACAATAAATTGGACAAATGCTTAAAGGTGAGGGAAGGATTGATGGTCAGCCCCATGGAAAACTGCTTCTTCTGCTGAAGGGCAGGTCTGACCCACCATGCCCTGACTTCTACCATGGGTAGGGCAAGTTAGCAGGTTCTGAGTAAAACCCAGCCGAAACGGGAACTGAACTCCATCCTGTTGGCACCAGCCATTCAGTTAACATGTGGCCCCAGCTGCTGCGACAACGTACACTTTTGTATTCGTGTTGAAGTGGTTAAGAGGTTCCACACTCAGTAAAACGGTCACCAGGCTCAGGGGGCCTTCGCTCCTCATTAGGAGACAAGCCAGTGAATTGATTGTGACCATCATACCTGGAGCAGCCTCAGTGGGAGGAGATGGCAGGGCCACCTTTACTGAAATTGCACAAACATACATCTGGGCCGACTTGTTGGCATCAGAACGAAGGGCTGGCAGACGCACTGTTTAGTACTGTCACTGGCTCTCTGATTGATACCTCTCCAGTTGTTGCAGTGGGCATCATTATCCTGGATAACATAATTTTGAATTCAATTTTTATAAGTTTCCTTCCTAGTTTTGTAGTTTTCTGTCGACCTTTAAAAGTTGTTTGTGTTGCAGTTTCCCACCAGGGGCTGTTTAACTTAGTTAATGTTTCCTTCAAAAGAACAAAATCTCATCAATGCATTCCAAACAAACAGTCAAGAAAGCATTGGAAATTCCTCTATGGCATTTGCATTGCCTTGTTTTGTTTAAAGTTAGACATTTTGCAAAGGGATGTTCCTCAATATTTTCTACACGGTGCATCCTGCAGAGCTCCAAGAGACTCACAAAAACCTTCGAAGGTGGAAGGACATGTAGTGAAGGCTGTCGAAGAGGCCTACAGGATGCTTGACGCTATCAATATTGAAGTCGAGCACAAAAGTACAGAATCCACACTAAAACCTTATAAATCGTTGGTAAACCTCATCTGTAGCATTGTCTCCAATTCCTCAAACCAAACTTTGGAAATAATGTCGAGGCCTTAGTGAGGCTACAAGAGGAGGTTTTGTACAATATTATCTTATTAATTTGTATTTTTGTTCATTCATGAGATATGCACATTGCCACATTTCATGGCCACAACTAATTGCCCTGGAAGGGGTGGTGGTGGGAACTTTTTGAACTGCAGCTGTCCTTAACCTGTAGGGCTCCTGACATAGTGGCCATTACAGAGGGAGTTCCAAGATTTTGACCCAGTGATAAGGTTTCTGTTAAGAAGGCATACAGTGTTTTAGCTTTTATTAATAGAGGGATCGAGTTCCGGAACCAAGAGGTTATGGTGAAGCTGTACAAAACTCTGGTGCGGCTGCACTTGGAGTATTGTGTACAGTCCTGGTCACCGCATTATAAGAAGGATGTGGAAGCTTTGGAAAGGGTGCAGAGGAGATTTACTAGGATGTTGCCTGGTATGGAGGGAAGGTCTTACGAGGAAAGGCTGAGGGACTTGAGGCTGTTTTCATTAGAGAGAAGAAGGTTGAGAGGTGACTTAACTGAAATATATAAAATAATCAGAGGGTTAGATAGGGTGGATAGGGAGAGCCTTTTTCCTAGGATGGTGACGGCGAGCACAAGGGGGCATAGCTTTAAATTGAGGGGTGAAAGCTATAGGACAGATGTCAGAGGTAGTTTCTTTACTCAGAGAGTAGTAAGGGAATGGAATGCTTTGCCTGCAACGGTAGCAGATTCGCCAACTTTAGGTACATTTAAGGCATCATTGGACAAGCATATGGACGTACATGGAATAGTGTAGGTTAGATGGGCTTGAGATCGGTATGACAGGTCGGCACAACATAGAGGGCCGAAGGGCCTGTACTGTGCTGTAATGTTCTATGTTCCATGTTCTATGTTCTATGATACTGAAGGAATGGCGATATATTTCCAAGTCAGGATAGGGAGTGGCAGGGAGTGTTGTTCCCATGTATCTGCTGCCCTTGTCCTTCTAGATGGTGGATGTCATGGGTGTGGAAGGTACTGTCAGAGGAACCATGTGAGTTATACCCCTGCATCTTGTAGATGGTGCACACTGCTGTAGCCGTGTATCTGTGGTGAAGAGAATTAATGCTGAGGGTAGTGAATGTGGTGCCAATCAAGTAAGTTGCTTTGTTCTGGATGGTATTAAGTTTATTGAGAGTTGCTGGACCTGCACCCATCCAGGAAGGGTCTGTGCTGTAAATCCAAGATAAAAGCTGGTTTCCTTACTCTGGCTCCTGCAGATCTGGGTGGCAGTGTGTTCTCTCTCCCAAGAGCTGACAATGACATTTAATTGTAACTTCTTATGATTCCATTTTAGCACCCACTCTCAACTGCTGAGGCATTTCCTGTGTTTGAATAGTGACCAACATCACTTAGGTAAAGGCAAACATAGGGATCAATAGTAACTCAGTATCAGGAGGAGTATCTTGGTCATAGACTATGTTACACCCATATAATAGTTCTTGTTTGTTCAGCCTGGTTGTGAAAGACAAGAGCATTTAATTTTGACTCAGTGTTTAGTTGCTTTGTCTCACATTGCTCAGGTTTCGTTCATTTAATTCCTTCAGGTCACCGCGTCATATCTATCGAGCTGTCCATTTTGTTCTTTACTTTGCAGGCTTTATCACGTTTGCTTGTCTTCCTCTAGTATCACACACTCCACCACTCCCTTGCCTAGTGTCTTCCTTCATCTTTGATGTGGAGGTGCCAGTGTCGGACTGGGGTGGGCAAGGTCAGGAATCACATGACACCAGGTTGTAGTCCAACAGATTTATTTGAAAACACAAACTTTGGGAGAATCAGTCCTCCTTCGGGAGTTTGTGAGAGAGGTAGTATCGGGCACAGAAATTATAAGTAAAAGATCAAAGGTTCGCACCATTGATGAGGATGTACTGAACAAACCTAAGATGCTGTTAAATCATTTAGAAGGTTTTAATTGATTAATATGCATATGTAAATCGCTGAATTCCTTTGAAGTCACTGTCCTGAGAGGACTAAAGGTTTTATCAGTGTAAAGAAGAGGTGACAGACACCTGAAGGTGTTGTAGGACACCGTCATAGGAACAGGATATGATGCTCAACTCATCAGTCGCCAGTTCCAATGACCCTCTCAGAAGACAGACACGGATATATCCGATAAGGTACCCTTCGTCACCCAGTACTTCCCAGGAGGGGAGAAACTATGCCATTTTATTTGCAGCCTTCAACACATTATCAATGATGATGAGAACCTCACCAAGATCTTCCCCACACCTCCACTTCTCGCCTTCAAACAACCACCAAACCTTAAAAAACCATTGTTCGCAGCAAACTGCCCAGCCGTCAGTACAACATTGACCACAACACTAAAGCACCCTGTTACGGTAACCTCTGCAAGACTGTCAGATCATCGACATGGACACTACAATCACACCTGGGAACACCACCCACCAGATACACCACAGATACTCATGTGACTCGGCTAATGTTGTCTATCTCATACGCTGCAGGCAAGGACACTCTGAGGCATAGTATATAGGCGAGACCATGCAGACGCTATGACAACGGATGAATGGATAGCATGCAACAATCACCAAACTGTGATGTTCCATCCTAGTGGGGGAAGCACTTTAGCTGTCAAAGACATTTGGCCTCAGATCTTTGGGTAAAAGTACTCCAAGGTGGGCTTCAGGATACTCAACAATGCGGAGTCCATGAGCAGAGGCAGATGCCCAGTTCTGTATCTTTGAGGGTGGTCTCAACCGGGACCTTGGGTTCATGTCGCATTCCAGGTGACCCCACCACACCATACGCTCTCACACACGTGCACCCTCACACTTACACACACACACTCACACACACTGAAACAAACACACACACGCTCAAACACACATGCATGCACTTAAACAAACACACACCCACACACTTATCTCTCTCTCTCTCACACACACACTCTCCCACACAAGCACACATGCATGCACACATTCTCTCTCTCCCTCAGACACACACACTGTCTCTTCCCCACCCCCACCACACATACACACAGACACACACACACACAGATACACACACAAACGTGAATTTATGAGCTGAATTTGTATTTGCTGATACATATTTTGTTCAAAAAGCACACAATTTATAGACTGAGATAATGAGGTGTAGAGCTGGGAGAACACAGCAGGCCAAGCAGCATCAGAGAAGCAGGAAGGCTGACATTTCGGGCCTTGACCCTTCTTCAGAAAATAATTTTCTGATTTTCTGAAGAAGGCTCTAGGCCCGAAACGTCAGATTCCTTGCTCCTCTGACGCTGCTTGGCCTGCTGTGCTCATCCAGCTCTACACCTTGTTAGCTCAAGATTCTCCAAGAGCTGCAGTTCCTACTATCTCTGAAACAACTTATAGATAGTCAGTTAACGTGGCGTTTATAAATTCCTACTTTAGAAATTAAACCCGTCTGATTCCAAATGAAAACACAACCAGATTCTAAACAAAGCCTCACACCAAACATGCACTGTCTGACCTAAACTGGCACCTCCTCTTTACACTGATAAAACATTTAGTTTTCTCAGGACAGTGACTTGAGAGGAATTCGGGGCTTTACATATACATATTAATCAATTAAAACCTTCTAACTGATTAAAGATTTAACAGGATCTTAAGTTTGTTTAGTACATCCTCATCAATGGTATGAACCTTTGTTCTTTTACTTATAAATTATGTGCCTGATACTACCTCTCACTAACACCTGAACAAGGAGTGATTCTCCGAAAGATTGTGATTTTAAATAAACTCATTGGACTATAACCTGGTGTCGTGTGATTTCCGACTTCCTTCATCTGGTGAGGTGTTTGCTGTTCAGATGCCCCTTGGGTACTGGTGCCCAGAGGCGGCAAGGAAGAAAAACACGTGTCCCTTTGGTTAGCTTGTCCTTCCCAGTAAGGTCGTTGAACTTCTTGGGGCACATGGCAGTGAGTTCAGGCAGACTTTAGGAGTTGAAGGGGTGTTAGTAGTTCAGATATCGAGCACTTGGTACAAAATAATGGCAGTATTGCAGGCTCTATCCCTGTGCTGGCTGCAGTAGATCCTAGTATCTACCTTCCCACTTTGTCCTATTGTGACATAAGCCATGATGAGTAAACCTTGTTTAATGAGGACAATACATGGAGACAGAGAGAGAGGGAGAGCTTGAGGGGGATAATGTACAATGTTAAATATGTGAACGTGAGTCTGTCATTATCAAATACCATGTCCTTTCCAGCAGTGATCAGGAGTGGGAATCCTAGCTGACTTTGCCCGATCATTGCCCAGGATACTCATCGATTGTATTGTCCCATATAGGTTCAGCTACGAAGCAGAATTTAAACGTGCAATCTTCCTCACCTACAGTATATCAGACTGCATTTATTTACCAAGAAATCCGAAGCTCGCTTCTCACTTTATTGGAGTCAAATCTTTACGATACAACAGTGGCCTGCAAAGTTCACAAAGGCCTGGAACATTCATTTTGTCAATATTGACTCCATGATGGTGAGAGGAATTGACTGAATTAATTTTCTGCATGGTTTTCTGATAATCATAAAGGAAGAAGATCTCACATTTGTGTCATGCCTTTCATGACTTCAGGACAGCCCTAAGCATTTGCAGCTATCTAACTGCAATGTTGTCACTGTTGTAATGTAGGAAATGCTGCAGCCAGTTTTCACAAACTGCAATGTGATATTGACTGATATACTGTTATTGGTATTTTTTTTTTAATTATTAGCCAAAACACCATGGAATCTCCCCACCCTTCTTTGAAATAGCACTGTAGCATATTTTATGCCTATTTGAAAGGACAGATAAGGCCTCAGTCAATGTCCCATCTGAAAGATGGAATCTCTAAAAGCGCAGCATTCCTTTACCCTTGTGACAGGAGTGTCAGCCTAGATGCTGTGCTCAAGTCTCTGGAATGTTTAAATATTGCTACTTGCCACTGATTTTCACATCCCTCCAATTCTTACCTCTCACATCTTTACAATTTTAATTGCACAACTGTTGACAGTTGTATTCTCATTCGCCCTGGCCCTAATCTTTAGATGTCATCCTGTAAGCCTCTCCATCTCCATCTTGCTGTTCAAATGTTTAGTTATCCAGCCCGATTCCTTCTCCTGCCGTTCAGCGTCAACAAACAATTTTACTGCTATCACTTTTCTTCTCTCTGAGGGTTGTGAGACTTTAGAACTCCTTGCCGCAGAGAGCTGTGGGGACAGAGTCCTCGTGCATACTTAAGGCTGAAATAGATCGATTCTTGATCAGCAGGGGAATCAAGGGTTACGGGAAAAATACAGGAAGGTGGATGTGAGGAATTTTGGATCATCCGTGATCCTCCAAATAGAGGAACTGGGTCAAGGAGTCGAATAGGCTACTCCCGTTCCAATTTCTTAGGGCCTAAGCATTTGGGATATTTTGCTATGTTGAATGTATTATGTAAATGTACATTAGCATTGAGGTGCTGTTATTTGCTTGCTTTTTGACAAATGCAGTGGCCAAAATGCACTCAGGTACCCACAAATAGGAATGAGGCCAAAACCAGTTCATCTTTTTAATCTTGTGAAATAGAATTGATTGAGGGATTAATACTGGCCAGGAATACTCCTCATGCAAAACATGACACTCCCTCAGTCACGCACCACAATGTCATTTCAGATTAATTTCTCAAATGGTGAAGTGACATTTAGCCCTATTACTTTCTGACTCATAGGCAAAGGTATTAAGCAGCTGTGATGAGCTTCCAAAGGGTTAGCAGTAAGCAGGCTAGAAAATAAATATCAGAAATCAGCAGAAATACAACAAAGCTTGCACTTATTTTATCAGCAAAGGATTGCGCCCAAATTAATATATTCAAGTTTGCTGCATTCATAGTCAGAGTCATACAGCACTGAAACGCACCCTTCAATCCAACTCATCCACACTGACCAAATTTCCCAAACTAAACTAGTCCCATTTGCCTGCATTTGACCTATATCCCTTTAAATCTTTCCTATTCATGTACCTATCCAAATGTCTATTAAATATTGTAACTGTACCCACATCCACCACTTCCTCTGGCAGTTCATTCCACATGCGAACCATCCTCTGTGTGAAAAAGTTGCCCGTCAGGCCCATATTAAATCCTTCCCCTCTCACCTTAAACCTACAGCCTCTAGTTTTGAACTCCCCTACCCTAAGGAAAAAGACCTATGCTATTCACCTTATCTATGCCCCTCATGATTCTATAAACCCCTATAAGGTCATCCCTCAATTTCCTATTCTTGACTGAAAGAAGTCCCAGCCTAACCCACCTCTCCCTATAACTCAAACCCTCCAGTCCTGGTAACATCCTTGTAAATCTTTTCTGAACCCTCTCCAACTTAATAATATCCTTTTTATAGCAGACTATCCACAACAAAGTGTGGCTTCCAAAAGTGGCCTCCCCAAGGTCCTGTAAGACCTCACTATGACATCCCATCTCCTATACTCAATAGTCTGAGCGATGAGGGTAAGTGTACTGAACTCCTTCTTAACCATCCTGACTACCTGTGACACAAATTACAAAGAACTATGTACCCGAGCCCCTTGGTCTCTCTGTTTAAAACACTCCCCAGGGCCTCACCATTAACTGTGTAAGTCCTTCCCATGTTCGTCATACCAAAATGTAATTTATCTAAATTAAACTCCCATCTGCTATTCCTCAGCCTGTTGGCTCAATTGATCAAAACGCCTTTGTCATCTTAAATAACCTTCTTTAATTTTGGTGTCATCTGCAAACTTACTAACCATGCTTCCTAAATTCTCATCCAAGTAGATTATATAAATGACAAGTAACAGTGGAGCCAGTGCCAAATCCTGTGATCACGGGTCTCCAGTGTGAAAAACAACCCTCCACCACCAGCCTCTGTCTCCTACTGTCCGGCCAATTGTGTATCCAATTGGCATGTTCTCCCTGAATTCCATCTGATCTAACTTTACTAACCTGTCAACCATGTCTAACCTTGTCAAAGGCCTTACTGAAGTCCATGTAGACAATGTCTCCTGCTCTGCCCTCATCTCTCTTCTTAGTCACATCCTCAAAAAACTCAATTAAGTTTGTGAGACACAATTTCCCATGCACAAAGCCATGCTGACTATCCCAAATCAGTCTTTGCCAGTCCAAATGCATGTATATCCTGTCCCTCACAGTCCCCTCCAACAAATTACCCACACTGACATCAGACTCACCAATCTATAGTTCCCAGGCTTCTCCTTGCAGTCTTTCTTAAATAAAGGCACAACTTTAGCCACTCTCCAGTCTTTCAGCACCTCATCAGTTGCTGTAGATTATACAAATTTCTCTGCTAGGGGCCCCACAATTTCTTCCCTAGCTTCCCACAACCTCATGGAATACACTTAATCAGATCTCGGAGATTTATCTACCTTCATGCTTCTTAAGACCTCCAGCATCCCCTCTTCTATAATGTTTTCAAGACGTCAATATTTATTTCCCTGAGTTCCCTAACTTCCATGTCTTTCTCCACAATAAATACTGACATGAAGTATTTGTTCAGTATCTTTCCCATCTCCTGTGGTTCTTCACATTGATGACCTTGTTGATCTTTAAGGGGCCCTATTCTCTGCTTAGTTACTCGTTTCCTCTTAATGTACTTGTAGAATGTCTTTGGATTATCCTTAACCTTTTCTGTCAGCACTATCTCATATCTCCTTTTTGCCCTCCTGATTTCCCTCTTAAGAATACCCTTACTCCCCTTATGCTTGATTCACTTGAACCCAGTTGTCTACAAATGACGTATGCCTCATTATTCTTGACCAGAGCTTCAGTATCTCTATTCATCCCACCGTTCCCTACTTCTACCATTCTTACCCTTCACTCTAACAGGAAAATACTCCCTCCCGTATGCTTCCACCTCACGTTCTAACATGCATGTAAGCATTATGTATCTTTCAGGCAATAGACAGGTAATAACTTAACATTTAAAAGAAAAGGGTTTCAGAGTTAATTGCAGATTCCTAATAGAATAGTTAATTATGGGCAATGCCTCAGGCTTAAAATCAAAATCTTCTTCCCTGATTTAATATTCATTACAAATTAAAATACCACAGTTGGCAAATAAGATTGCCAAGACTGGCAATATAAAATAACTAATTCTTCAAAACTAGAACAGAGGCTTTAATATCGTTCAAAATATTTTTTAGCCTTGAACAGTCTCTAGATTTAATCATACTGGCTAAGAATCTTCAGTGTGAGAGGCAATTTGAACAGTCTTGGTCAATAGAGGGAATTATAGACAATGTGCTAGTATAAAGGGAAAAGGGAGGAGAATGGCCCTCAGTGATAGCACTCATTTGGATGGCTAGTTTAGGCTTGATGGGTCTTTCTGTGCCGTAATACTTCTGTGAAATTGTAAGGGTCACTCGACCCGAAACAATTTACTCTGATTTCTCTTTCCATAGATGCTGAAAGTCCTGCTGAGTTTTTCCAGCAATTTCTTTTTGTGTTTCTGATTCCCAGCATCTGCAGTCCCTTTCTTTTATCGGCTGAGGAGGGGTCCTGACTACGATCTATAAACCTTAAGCTGCATAAATAGGATCGATGGGAATAAACACTGCCCCTCAGTAATGATGCATTTTGGAAGGTCGAGTGCAGGTGGAAATTATACAGTGAATGGCAGAACCCTTAGGGGTATTGATCTGCAGAGGGACCTGGGTGTGCAGGTCCACAGATCGCTGAAGGTAGCAGTGCAGGTAGATAAGATAGTAAAAAAGGATTATGGCATGCTTGCCTTCATTGGAAGGGGCATTGAGTATAAGAATAGACAAGTTATACTGCAGCTTTATAGAACTTTAGTCGGGCCACACTTGGAAAGTTGCATGCAGTTCTGGTCACCACATGAGCAGAAGGATGTGGATGCTTTGGAGGTGGTACAGAAAAGGTTTCTCAGGATGTTGCCTGGTATGGGAGAGGGGGGATTTTAGCCTGAAGAAAGGTTGGATAGACTGGCTTTGTTTTCACTGGAATGCAGGAAGTCGAGGTGTGACCTGATAGAAGTCTATAAGATTGTGAATGGCATGGGCAGAGTGGTAAGTGTGAGGCTTGTTCACCAGGATGGAGGGTCAATTACAAGGGGACACAGGTTCAAGGTGCATGGGGGGGGGCAAGTTTGAAAGAGATGTGCGAGGCACTTTTTCACACGAAGGGGTGGTGAGTGCCTGGAACACGCTGCCAGAGGAGATGGTGGAAGCAGACACAGTAGCAGCTTTCAAGAAATGCCTGGGTAATACAAGAATAGGAAGGGAATAGAGGGATACAGATCCTGTAAGGGAAGACAGCTTAAGTAGCAAAATAGTTTTAGGGCAAAATGTGGTGATGTGGGCTTAAAGGGCCGAACGGCCTGTTCCTGTGCTGTATTGTTCTTGTCCTTTAGTAGAGGGATCTGTTACCAGACAGCATAGACCTAGAGGCGGTTTAAGGAAGATTTTTTTCACCCAAGAGGTGACAGTCCCTGTAACGGTGGTAAAGGTGGGAACTCTCATAACATTTGAGAAATATTTAGATGATCTCTTGAAGTGCCAGAGTAACTGTGGAGGGTCTTGTGTGGTGCAGTGGCAGTGACACTGCCTCTCGATCAGAACGGTTTGGTTCAAGTCCCACCTACCCTGGAGATATATTGTAACATGACTGAACAGGTTGATTAAAATAACTACAAAGGATGTGAGTTTGCTCGCTGAGCTGGAAGGTTAGTTTTCAGATGTTTCGTCACCATTCTAGGTAACATCATCAGTGAGCCTCCGATGAAGCGCTGGTGTTTTGTCCCACTTTGATTGGGACAACACATCCATCCAAGGACAAGCCAAACAGAGACATGCACGAGAATTCCTAGAAGCATGGCATTCCAACCGGAACTCCATCAACAAACACATTGACTTGGAGCCAATCTACCATCCCCTGAGAAAAAGAACAGGAAATGACATCACCAACCCAAGGAAATCTAACCAGATAAGTAGAAAGTGGGACATAACACCAGTGCTTCGTTGGAGGCTCAATGATGATGTTACCTAGAATGGTGACGAAACATCTGGGAACAAACCGGCAAGCTCAGTGAACCAGCTTACATCTCGAACACAATAAAGACCCACTCTCTTGTGGACCGAGAGGGGGAGAGTGCTGTGTTGGAGGTGGAAGGAAGACGTCGGGTTGGCTGTGTACTCTTGCAACCAGTGGATCTTAATGCTGGCTTCGGCCTAACGCTGGTTCAGGGGAGCAGCCAGCCTGCAGCGATGGCTGCGACAAGTGCTCGTGCCCCAGGTCAGGGGGTCCGGAACACCATCCGTGTTTCTGTAAAGAAGGTGGATGAAGGTGCACCTGTGGACCGCACCTTCTTCGTGAAGAGAGTCCTGTTGGACTGTTGTGGGTTCGCTGCTGCGGACATTTACTGCCTGCAGGATTTCCCTGGAGGAGGTTTTTACGATGTGACCTTCAGGAGTGCCAAGCTTTGCGAGCGCTTCCTGGAGGTTTTCAAGGAGAAAGGAGGTGAGGGCCCCCTCTCTGTATTGACCGCTGTCCCGCTGTTTGTGATGCCAGCACAGAGGAGCCGTATGGTGACTGTACATATGTACAACCCGCATGTGCCAGCAGTTGATGTCCTGACCTTCCCCGGAAGGTATGTGAAGGTGGAAGGGGACCTAACTGACATCATGGACCCCTTTGGCATCTGGACGAGTAAGAGGCAGGTCAAGGTGACGCTGAGGATGGGCGCGGATGGGAATGTCGTACGCCCACCGTCCAGCTTCACGATCGGCGGGAGCAAAGGCTACCTAACCTATGCAGGGCAACCTAAAGTCTGCCATGCCTGTGGTAGGCCAGGTCACGTGGCGGCCGACTGCAAAGCCACCATCTGCAGGAACTGCAGGGAGGAGGGATACCTTGCAAAGGATTGCCCACGAGAGAGAAGCTGCAACCTTTGCGGGGAAGCGGGCTACTTCTATAGGGCATGTCCGTGGCGGGGTACCACCTACAGCCAGGTCGCCGGCAGGGGAAATGCGGGGCCAGCCCCCCACGGAGGAGAGGAAGGCACCAGGGCCCAGCAAGGACCCCACTAATGTGCAGGAGGGCCAGGCCGTGCAGGAGGGCCCAGCCCCGCAGGATGGGCCCGAGGCCAGCAAAGCGCCCCTGCAGGCTCCGCTCCCCCCCGACAACCCGGAGTCGATGGAGGCGGCGACATGCGACCCAGGGGAGTGGACAACAGTCCGGAAAGCGAGGAGGAAGGTGCGTCGATGGGCCCAGGAACCGCAACCATCAGGCGGGAAGAGGCAGCTACAGGGGGGCTATAAGAGCTCCTCTGACGAGGGGGATTCGGAGAGGGCCCACCCGAAGCAGAAGTTAAAGATCTCGAGGGAGAAGGAAAGCAGCACCCCACTTCCAGGTGACGGGAGGCGTCCTGAGGCTCCCTCCGACACCCAGTCAAGTGCCGCTGGAGCACTGGAGGGCCCCCCGGAACTTCCAGGCGGGAAGGAGGAAACAGCGCGTCCCCAGCCTGACCCGGAGCCGGACCCTCCTGCCTCCGTACCCCTGACGGGGGGATGCCACCCGGAAGGCAGCACGGACGGTTTCCTGAGCCCAGACAGCGTCCAGCAGTTAGCCCGGGCAATGGGCATGAAGGGACAGATGGAGGGGCTGGACCTTGGACTTGGGGAGGGTACTGCGGTCACTGCCCACAATGGGGGTACGAGTTGCGAGCATTAATGTGCGCAGCGTCAAGTCAACCGCGAGATGTGTGTCCACGTTGGCCTACCTGACCACCATCAAGGCGGACCTCCTGTTTCTGCAGGAGTGCGGGATACCGCACCTCGGCAGGTACGGGAAATGGTCCGGCGCCTGGACCTGTGGGCCTTCAATCTGGTCGGGGGGTAACGACTGTCGCTCCTCGGGCCTGGCTATTCTGCTGCGGGGGCGCAACTTTACCATCTCTCAAGTTCCGGAGGTGGTGGGGGGGGCGCCTCCTAGTGGCTGACGTCACCTACAGGAACGCTCCCCTGAGGCTGATCAACGTGTACGCCCCAGTGGTACGGAGTGAGCGGTTGGACGTCCTGCAGCAGCTTCCACCCCTGCTGGTTACGTCCAGGCCGGTCATCCTAGGCGGAGACTTCAACTGCATCATCGATGCAGATGGCAGATCCGGCGTGGGGACAGCGGGTGGGGGGAGTCAACTGGACGTCACGTCCAGATTCCTGATGGGCACGGTGAAGGACGCCAAGCTGCTCGATGTCTTCAGCACCCCTGCAGATGGAGCGCAGCGGAGGTACACCTGGTCGCGGCCAGACGGGACTATCCGCTCAAGGATAGACTTCCTGTGAGTGTCACGGGCGTTCTCGGTCAGGTCCACTGGCGTCGAGCCGGTGTTCTTCTCTGACCACTGCCTCCTGCTGGCCGACTGTCACTTACAGGACGACCAGCCGGCTGGCAGGGGGACATGGAAGCTCAACACAACTCTGTTGACCCCAGAGAACATCGAGGAGCTTAAGAGGGAGTACGCCGGTTGGAGAACCGTGAAACCCCTCTTTGAGTCTCAGGGGACTGGTGGGAGACGGTGAAGGAGAACATCAAGAGGTTCTTTGTCCTCAAGGGTGTTCAGAAGGCAAGAGAGAGGCGGGGAAAGCTGTCGCGACTCCAGAAAAGGGTGCAGAACCTGCTCCTTCTGCAGTTGATGAGGGTCGATGTCACGGAGGATCTCCGCGAGGTGAGGGGCCAGCAAGCCTCGCTCTTCGCCGCGGAGGCCTCCCGGATAATCTTCCGGTCCAGGGTCCGCTCCGTGGAGCAGGACGAGAAGTGCTCGTGTTTCTTCTTTCAGAAGGTGCACAAACAGAGCTCTGTGCTTAGCCGGCTGAAGGAGGACAATGGCTCGGTGACGTCATCTCAGCCCGACATTTTGAGGATCAGCAGATCCTTCCATGCCGGACTGTACGACACGAAGCCCACGGACAGCACGGCCTCCGAGTCGTTCCTGTTGTCTATCATGGAGGTCTTAGACGACGGCACGAGGGAGTGGCTGGACCGGCCGATATCCCTGGACGAGCTGAGCAGAGCCCTCAAGTCCTTGGAGAGGAATAGGACTCCCGGAAGCGACGGCTTATCGGTCGAGCTGTATTCCGCTCTGTGGAGCCTGGTCAGCCAGGACCTGCTGGAGGTGTACGATAGTGCGCTTCGGGCAGGGGAAATGTGCAAGTCCATGAGGAAGGGCATCATCACCCTCATTTACAAGAGGAAGGGGGAGAGGGAAGAAATTAAGAATTAGTGTCCCATCTCACTTTTGAACGTGGACTACAAAATCCTGGCCAAGGTCATAGCCAACCGGGTCAGGTCTGTCCTGGAGTCAGTGATTCACCCTGACCAAACCTGTGCCTTGCCAGGCAGGAAGATCACTGAGAGCCTCGCGCTCGTCAGGGATACGATCGCCTACGTACAGGACAGGCGGGTGGATACCTGCCTCGTCAGCCTGGACCAGGAGAAGGCCTTCGACAGGGTCTCTCATGCTTACATGAGGGACGTCCTCTCCAAATTGGGGTTCGGGGAGGGCATCCGCCATTGGATCCGGCTGCTCTACGCCAACATCGTTAGCGCAGTCTCCATCAACGGGTGGGAATCAGACAGTTTTCCTGTCAGATCTGGAGTCGGGCAGGGCTGCCCGCTCTCTCCTGCCTTGTTCGTGTGCTGTGTGGAGCCCTTCGCCGCATCCATCAGGAAGGACGTGAGCCTGAAGGGCGTGACTATCCCAGGGAGCGGAGGCCTTCAGGTCAAGACCTCCCTGTACATGGACGATGTCGCCGTCTTCTGCACTGATCGTCGGTCGGTGAGTAGACTATTGGACATCTGCGGCCAGTTTGAACTGGCCTCGGGTGCCAAAGTCAATAGGGGTAAGAGCGAGGTCATGTTCTTCGGGAACTGGGACGACCGCTCCTTCATCCCCTTCACTGTCAGGACAGACTACCTGAAGGTGCTGGGTGTTTGGTTTGGTGGAGCTGGGGCGTGCACTAAGACTTGGGAGGAGCGTATCACCAAATTGAAGCAGAAGCTGGGCAGGTGGACGCTCCGGTCCCTCTCCATCGCGGGTAAGAACCTGGTTGTCAGGTGCGAGGGGCTTTCGGTACTGTTGTATGTGGCGCAGGCCTGGCCTATTCTCTGGACCTGCGCTGCTGCAGTCACCCGGGCCATCTTCCACTTCATTTGGGGGTTGAGGATGGACCGGGTCCGCAGGGACACCATGTACAAAGACCTGGAAAATGGGGGAAAGGACGTACCGAACGCCACCCTCGCCCTGACGGCTACCTTTGTGTGCGGCTGCATCAAGCTGTGCGTAGATCCTCAGTACGCAAACACCAAGTGTCACTACTTACTGAAGTTCTACCTGTCCCCGGTGTTGCGAAGGATGGGCCTGGCCTCGTTGCCGCGGAACGCTCCGAGTAGTTGGACCATCCCGTACCACCTGTCCTTTGTGGAGAAATTTTTGAAGGGAAACACCTTTGACCGTCAGGCAGTGATCAGCACGTAGTATCCTCGGGACCCTTCGGGAAAAGGAGAGGGTGGATCCCGTCGTGTGGTTCCCCACGCAGACTGCCAAAGTCGTTTGGCAGAATGCCTCATCGCCAGAACTTTCAAACAAGCACGAGGACATTGCTTGGCTGGCGGTGAGAGGGGCTCTGCCAGTGAGATCCTTTATGCATGCCCAGAATCTCTGCGCCACCGCACGCTGCCCTCGAGGTGGCTGCGGGGGGGGACGAGACTGTCGATCACCTCCTTCTGGAGTGTGCCTGTGCGCAGGAGGTCTGGAGGGGGATGCAGTGGTATTTGTCGAGGTTCATCCCAAGCAGCTCCGTGACGCGGGACTCCGTGCTCTACGGGCTGTTTCCCGGGACGCACACCGAGACCAACATCAATTGCGTCTGGAGGACCATCAATGCGGTGAAAGACGCTCTTTGGTCTGCCCGCAACTTGCTGGTCTGCCAGCTGAAAGAACTGACCCCGACCGAGTGTTGCAGACTGGCACACTTCAAGGTCCAGGACTATGTGCCGAGGGACGCGCTAAAGCTTGGGGCAGCCGCCGCCAAGGCGCGGAGGGGAAAGACCACCGTATGAGCCCCCTTGTCCAGAATAGAAAAAAGGGCCCTATTGGTAACTGGGCCCAGCTGGCGCCTTCCCCAACTGGTCAGGGGGCCAACTGGGACTGTGTGGGGAGACGACTGCCGGGGTATTTTCTTTGCTTTGTTTTTTTTCTTCATTTGGTTTTTTTTCCTTTAGTTGGTGTACGTACCCCCTGGGTAACCCGGAGCAGCTTGCATGACTGGGTAGGTGTATAAATGTTTTATTTTTTGTACATTCTATGAATAAAGTATATTTTTTCAAATAAAAAAAGTGACGAAACGTCTGAAAACGAACCTTCCAGCTCAGCGAGCAAACTCACATCCAGAAACTCAACCTGAGCTACAAATCTCCTCAAAACTCGCTAACTACAAAGGCTATGAGCCAAGCATTAGAAAATGAGACTTGGCTAGATCACTGGCAGCAGTAATCACTTGCGAATGAGTATGATTGGCCACCGAGGAAATTCCATTTCAATAGATAGGTGACTCCTACAGACATGTTGGACCAAAGGACCTCTTTCTGTAGTTCTTGATGATCATCTATTATTCCCAGAACCTCTGTATGAAAAATATATTATCATTTTCTGGACTCACCTCAAACTGAATCACTGTCCAAGATGTTAGGAGTCATATTCTACTGCAGGAGATGTTTGTATTTTAGTAATGTGACCAGTAGTTGACATCTTGCTGTAGATTTTACGATTTGTGCTGTTTGCCAATGTTATCTGACCCTCTATTGTGATACTGGCTTTAAACACAGATTAACTTGAGTTCTTTGTATTGTGCATGTGCAGATTTAGAGTGTACTTAAGGGAGAATTTTCACCCAGAAGTTGGTGAGAATCTGGAAGTGCTAGATGAACACGAAGAACACCATGGCATACGAGGCTGTGAAAATGAAATTAGAGCAGAAAAATGCTTGATGACAGCACGGTAAATGCAGCATGGTGGCTCAGTGGTTGGTGCTGCCGCCTCATAGTGCCAGGTTCAATTCCAGCTTTGGGGTCAGTGTCTGTGTGGAGTTTGAATGTTCTCCTTGTGTCTACGTGGATTTCCACCTCAAGCTCGGCTTTCTCCCAACAGACACAAAGATATGCAGGTTAGGTGGATTGGCCATGCCTAAATTGTCCGTAGTGTCCAAGGACGTGTAGGCTAGGTGTGTTAGCCATCGTGGATACGGGGATGGGGTAAGGGCCTGACTCTGGGTGTGATTCTCTTTGGAAGCTTGATACAGACTTGATGGGCCAAATGGCTTTTATCTCCACTGTAGGGATTCTATGACTGGCATTAAGACAATGGGCTGAAGAGCCATTTTCCATACGATAATCCTCCATGACTAACATCCAAGACTGTTGTTAAAAGGCCATTCTTACAGACCTTTTACTCTTTTTAACCTATGTATTTCCCCTTCTACTGTGACAAACCACCAATTTCAACTTGGTTAGCAAATGGGAATGTTATAAACTTGACATTTTTCTTCTGCTTGCAGGCTGGAACTTTCACATTATCAATTGCTCCCATGCGAGCAATCTCATTGCCTGATTGCCCCAGCCTACAAATCAATTGGGTCAGCAGGATAACCACATCATACCACAAAGCTCCAGTTCAAATCTCACCCTAGGGCTCGAGCACAAATCAATGCGTTACTTCAGTACAGTAATCAGCAAGTGCGGCTCTGTCAGTGGTGCTGACTGTCACAGGAAGCAGCCATGTAAAGATGCATCAACCTGCTTAGGTGTAGGAAATCACATGTGATTCCAGTTTCATTTTATTTAAAATGTTTTCATATAAGATCCCAAGGTACTATTTCATAACAGGGAAATGATCCCACCCCCAATGTTTACCCCTCATTCAACATTACAATAAGTATAGGTTATTTCATCTTTAACACATCATTGTGCACAAAATGGGAGCTGTGTCTGACAGTAGTGATGGTAACCAAAACAATCAGTTTTTCTTTGACCCAGTATCCAGGTCAACATTGATCAAAACTATAAAACATAGAAAATAGGAGCAGGAGTAGGTCATTCAGCCCTTCATAAAGCACGCTCCATTATTCGACACGCTCATGACTGCTTCTCCATCTGAATGCCGTATTGCTGCTTTCTCTCTATGCCCCATGAAGACTTTAAATTCTGAAACTTAAATCTCTTTTCTTGAATACATTCAGTGACTTGGCCTCCACCATCTTCAGTGGTAAGAAATTCCACAAATTCCGCTCTGTGTGAAGAAATCCTTCCTCACCCAAGTCCTAAATGCTCTCCCCCGTATTCTTAGACTGTCCCCTGCTTCAATGCTCCCCAACTAGGGAAAACATCCTCTCAGTACCTAGTTCTGAGGAGGGGTCACCGGACCCAAAGCGGCAACTCTGATTTTATCTTCACAGATGTTGTCAGACCTGCTGCACTTTTCCACCAACTTCTGTTTCTTTTCTCCCTGCACCCAATCTGTTCAGCTCTGTCAGAATGTTATCTATTTCAATCACGGCCGCTTTCATTCTTCTAAATTCAACTGAGTACAGGCCCAGTCCACAAGATCATCAGGTCTTGATTTCAACCCAACAAGTCTGCTCTGCCAATCAATAAGGGCATGTCTGATCTGACTGTCCTCAAATCCACTTTTCTGCCTTTTCCTCATGGCCTTAACTGATTAAGCTGAATGAGATTTTTAATCTGGAAAAAAAAAGTCTGGTAAAAAAATCTGTAATTAAGAATCTACTGATGACCGTGAAATCATTGTTGATCGTCAGAAAAAACATCTGGTTCACTGATGTCCTTCAGAGAAGGAAATCTGCCACCCTCACCTGGTGTGGCCTACATGTGACTCCACACTGACAGCAAAGTGGCTGACACTCAATTGTCCTCTGAAATGGCCTAGCAAGCTATTCAGCTGTATCAATTGTGACCAAGTCTTAAAGAAATGAAACTGGATGGATCACCCGGCATTGACCTAGGGCACTGGAAAAGACAATGGCAAAAAACTGTTGATCTTGCAAAGTCCCCCTCACTAACACCTAGGGGGTAATGCCAAAATTGGGAGAGCTGTCTCGGTGACAGGTCACCAGCCTCTGCAGAGTTATGTCAGTTTAAGACTGTTTGGGTAAGAGTGGCCATCGCACACTCATTGTGGAGACAAAGTCCTGCCTCCACATTGAGAATAACCTCCATCGTGTTGTGTGGCACTATCACCGTGCTAAATGGGACAGACTTTGAACAGACCTAGCAACTCCAGACTGGGCATCCATGAGCCGCTGTGGGCCATCAACAGCATCAGAAATGTACTCCAGCTCAAGCTGGAAACTCATGGCCCAGCATATCCCCCACTCAACCATTACCATCACGCCAGGGGATCAACCCTGGTTCAAAGGAGAGTGCAGGAGGGCATGCCAGGAACAGCACTAGAAATGCCTGAAAATGAGGTGTCAGCCTGGTGAGGCAGCCAAACAGGAATACTTGTATGCCAAACAGCATATGCAGCAGGTGATAGACAGAACTAAGGGATCCCACAACCAACAGATCAGATCTAAGCTCTGCAGTCCTGCCACATCCAGTCGTGAATAATGGTAAACAATTAAACAACTGGCTGGAGGAGAAGGCTCTGCAAATATCCCCATCCTGAGTGATGGAAGAGCCCAGCATCTCAGTGCAAAAGATAAGGCTGAAGCTTTCATAACAAACTTCAGCCAGATGTGCCAAGTGGTTGAAACATCTCGGCCTCTTCCAGTGGTACCCAGCATTACAGATAGCAGTCTTCCACCAATTTGATTCACTCCATGTGATATCAAGAAAAGGTTGGAGGCACTGAATACTGCAAAGACTACAAGCCCTGACAACATGCCAGCAATTGTACTGAAAACTTGTCCTCCAGAATTTGCTGCTTTCCTAGCCAAGCTGTTCCAGTGTTACAACACTGGCAACTACCTGACAATGTGGAAAATTACCCAAGTATATCCTGTACATATCAAGTATATCCTGTCAATTACCGCTCCATCAGTCTACTCTCAGTCATCAGTAAAGTGATGGAAGGTGTCACTAGCAGTGCTATCAGGCAGCACCTGCTCAGCAATAATCTGCACAGTGACACCCAATTTGGGATCCGCCAGGGCCACTCAGCTCCTGACCACATCATAGCCTTGGTCCAAGCATGGACAAAAGAGCTGAATTCCAGAGGTGAGGTGAGAGTGACAGCCCTTGACATCAAGGCCACACTTGGCCAGGTGTGGCATCAAGGAGCCCTAGCAAAACTGGAATCAGTGGGTAAACTCTCCAGTGGTTTCAGTCATACCTGACACATAGGAAGATGGTCATAGTTGTTGGAGGTCAGTCATCTCAACTCCAGGACATCTCTGCAGGAGTTCCTAGGGTAATGTCCTAGGCCCAACCATTTTCAGCTACTTTATCAATGACCTTCCCTCCATCATAAGGTCAAAAGTGGAGATGTTCACCGAAGATTGCATAATGATCAGCACCATTTGCAACTCCTCAGACACTGAAACAGTCCGTGTCCAAATGCAACAAGATCTGGACAATATCCAGGCTTGGGCTGACAAGTAGCAAGTAACATTCACACCACACAAATGCCAGGCTATGACCATCGCTAATGAGAGACAATTTAACCACGACCACCCCTTTTCATTCAATGGAGTTACTATCACAGAATCCCCCACTATCAACATCCTGTGAGTTATCATCGATCAGAAGCTCAACTGGACTCACTACATGAACGCAGTGGGTACAACAGCAGGTCAGAGGCTAGGAATACAGCGGCGAGTAACTCACCTCCTGACTCTCCAAAACCTCCTGACTCTCCAAAACCTGTCCACCATATACAAGGCACAATTCAGGAGTACTCTCCACGTGCCTGGATGAGTGCAGCCCCAAAAACACTCAAGTAGCTTGACTCCATCCAGGACAAAGCAGCCCACTTGATTGGCCCCACATCCACAAACATCTACACCCTCCACCACCGAATCTCAGTAACAGCAGTATGTACTATTTACAAGATGCACAGCAGAAATTCATCAAAGATCCTCAGACAGCATCTTCCAAACCCATCTTCTATCAAGAAGGACAATGACAACAGATACATGGGAACACCCCCACCTTCAAATTCCCCTCCAAGTCATTCACCATCTTGACTTGGAAATATATCACTGTTCCTTCACTGTCGCTGGCTTCAAATCCAGGATTTTCCTCCCTAATGGCATTGTAGATCAACCCACAGCAGGTGGACTGCAGTAGTTGAAGAAGGCGCTCACCCCCACCTTCAGAACTATGGATGGGTAGTAAATGCTAGCCAGTCAGCAACACTCACATCCCTCAAAATGAAAAAAACCATTGTATCCCTACAGGCCATTCAGCTCATAAGTCCACACTGACTCTCCAAACAGCATTGCACCCAGACCCACACCATCCCTGTAACCGTGGACTTCCCATGGCTAAACCACCTAACTAGGAATGGCCAATTCACAGTTTTGGACTGTAGGGGAAAACTGGAACACCCAGAGGAAACCCACGCAGAAACGGGGAGAATGTGCAAACTCCACACTGACAGGCACCTGAGGGTGGAATCAAACCCAAGTCTCTAATGTTGTCAGGCAGCAGTGCTAACTACTGGGCCACCATGTGTCCTAATGACCTAGCTTCAACAGCCCTCTGTGGTAAAGCATTTCATAGACTTACGACCCTCAGAGAAGACGTTCTTCATTTGTCTTAAATGTATGTTCCCTTATTCTAAGATTACGTCTCTGATCCTAGACTCTCCCATAAGAGGAGTAGTGATAAACGGGTCCCTTTTGGAATGGCAGGCAGTGACCAGTGGGGTACCACAAGGTTCGGTGCTGGGACCGCAGCTGTTTACGATATATACTAATGATATAGACGAAGGCATTAGAAGCAATATTAGCAAATTTGCTGATGACACAAAGCTGGGTGGCAGTGCGAAATGTGAGGAGGATGTTATGAGAATACAGGGTGACTTGGACAGGTTAGGTGAGTGGACGGATGCATGGCAGATGCAGTTTAATGTGGGTAAATATGTGGTTATACACTTAGGTGGCAAGAACAGGAAGGCAGATTACTATCTCAATGGAGTCAAGTTAGGTAAAGGGGAAGCACAATGAGATCTAGGTGTTCTTGTACATCAATCAATGAAAGCAAGCATGCAGGTACAGCAGGTAGTGAAGAAAGCTAATAGCATGCCGGCCTTCATCACAAGAGGAATTGAGTATAGGGGCAAAGAGATCCTTCTGCAGCTGTACAGGGCCCTGATGAGACCGCACCTGGAGTATTGTGTGCAGTTTTGGTCTCCCAATTTGAGGAAGGACATTCTTGCTATTGAGGGAGTGCAGCGTAGGTTCACGAGGTCAATTCCCGGAATGGCGGGACTATCATATGTTGAAAGATTGGAGTGACTGGGCTTGTATACACTTGGGTTTAGAAAAATGAGAGGGGATCTGATTGAGACGTATAAGATTATTAAGGAATTGGACACTGTGGAGGCAGGAAGCATGTTTCCGCTGATGAGGGAGCCCAGAACCAGAGGACACAGTTTAAAAATAAGGGGTAGGCCATTTAGAACAGAGTTGAGGAAAAACTTCTTCACCCAGAGAGTGGTGGATATATGGAATGCTCTGCCCCAGAAGGCAGTGGAGGCCAACTCTCTGGATACTTTCAAGAAAGAGATAGACAGAGCTCTTAAAGATAGTGGAATCAAGGGTTATGGGGATAAGGCAGGAACAGGATACTGATTGTGGATGATCAGCCATGATCATAATGAATGGTGGTGCTGGCTTGAAGGGCCAAATGGCCTACTCCAGCACCTATTGTCTATTGAATCAACTTTGTCCAAATAAACTCTGTCAAGTCCTCTGACTAGTTAAACTAATCTCTCCCCATAGGATAGTCCTGCATCCCCAGCATCAGCCTAGTGAACCTCCTCTGCATACCCTCAACCGCGAGTACATATTTTCTTATCTAGGGAGATCAAAATTGCAAGCAATAATCCAGCTGTGGTCTCACCAAGGCATCATTACTTCTAAACTCAAATGTGAAATTGTATTCTAAACGTGGCCAGGAGAGGGAGCCCAAGGAATATGTTTCCTCCAATGCTTGGGTTCACATCAGAAAAAGAAACAAGACACTGTACAAGAGATAATGGGAACTGCAGATGCTGGAGAATCCCAAGATAATAAAATGTGAGGCTGGATGAACACAGCAGGCCAAGCAGCATCTCGCATGCTGCTTGGCCTGCTGTGTTCATCCAGCCTCACATTTTATTATCTAAGACACTGTACAAGCTTCCTTAAGCCCACTCAGGTACACTCTGTATGATGATGCTTTATTTTCACGGATCAGTAATGAAATAGTACAACAACGTGGCAATTCAGGGAATGGTTATTGCATGAATGGGTAATTAATCTCTCAGTTGTTAAAATATTCCCAAGTCAACCTCTGAAACTTAATATATTTCTCCTACCCCTCTCTTCAAGGTATGGCTTCATGGCTACAGTAACTACCTCAGGCTCTTCTTAATGCAAGCGTCTGGATAGGGAACCTTATCTCTCTATTCAATCAAGGGAGGAGATAAGATCACAGCCATAAAAAAAGCAAAACACTACAGATACTAGAAATCTGAAACGAAAACAAAAAGCAGAAACCTCTGGAGAAACTCTATGGAACTGAAGGAGGATGAAAAATTATGGTTTTTGCACTGTCGACATTGGCGTGAGTAGAACAGATGGCAAGGGTGCCCAGAGAGAAAGACAAAGGTGTTAAAGGAGTGACAGATATGTACAATAGGTGTTAATGATAGGATTAATACAATAGAATAAAATAGATCAGATCTGCTGGGAACAAGGCCAACAAGGCACAAAAAAAGTCAAAGGAGTGTGGGTGGGGTGCGAGAGAGAATCAGAATGTAGGATAGTGTTCATGATCTGAAGTTGTTGAACACAATGTGGTGTAAAACGCTTAAGCAAAAAGTGATAACAAAGTGTGGAGCTGGATGAACACAGCAGGCCATACAGCATCTTAGGGGCACAAAAGCTGATGTTTCGGGCCTAGACCCTTCATCAACACTTTGTTATCTCGGATTCTCCAGCATCTGCAGTTCCCATTATCTCTAAGCAAAAAGTGAGTTTTTTTTTCTTCCAGTTCACTTTGAGGATCTCTGGAAAACATCAGCAGGATGGAAGCTGTAGCATGCAAGCAAGATAGTTTACTGAAATGGAAAACATGGAATGTAGGGGTCAATGATAGCTGGGTCAGCTCCAATGCATTTGTGCATGCGTTCTCCAGCAAAGATCAAGGATTCAGTTTAAGTTCAACAGAGGTATAACTGCAGCCATTCAGGAACTGTTAAATATTTAAACTCCCCTACACAGAGGTCACTACACTACAAAGGTATGTCTATTTTCCATCGGAGATCGTCAAGGATTCAGTCAACCACTCAGTGTGGCAAAGAACAATGACACCAATGGTCTGACCTTTGTAAGAGAACTTAGGGTGCAGTGCATAGCATCTCCATCTCTGGGTCAGGACTTCATGTACAATTACCACATCATGACTTACTGGTCATGAAAGGACTGTTTGTGAGGGCTCAGTAAGCTGATATCGCCAAACAAGGGAAAGAAGTTGTATGCCATGATACGCAAAAGAAAAACCTGCACCCGTCTGCTGGCTGAGATACGCAGAAGTCAGCTCACTGTCACACAACGTGACATATTCATCCTATTACAGTAGCTGCAACTTCATGCATCCTCTCTGGTTATGTACAGTGCCCCAGTTTTCGTAGTATTGGCTAAGTGAACGAAGTGATGTGCCCACCTCAACTGTAAGATATAGTTTCAATGTCAGCAATCAACATATTATAAAAAATACAGCTGACATTTGGATTACATCTGATTTGAGAGAAAAAAAAATCCTATTCTGCGCATTAGAATCAAGTTGCAAGTTAGTTGGCACGACATGTAGCTCTTCCAAGGACAGATGCCTCAACAGCAGGGAGTGACAGATTCAGGGAGTGCATGCAGAATGAGCTGTGGTCATACTAAACCTTAAAAATTAGGAAGTCATGGTTTATTATCCAATCGCTGTGAAACACCTGTGAATATTGCAATTGCTGACTATTAGTTTAATGACACAGTTGCAATTAATTAGAATGGCAGAGCAGAGGTATTGTATTTAGCATCCATTGATAAATGACAAGTGGCCTGCTCAGCTAAACTCTCTTTATGCATCATAGGAGTTTTCTTCTAAAATAAACCTGTTTGGACATGTTCTGACACACCTCAATGCTATCACATCCAGAGGTGGGGCTTGAGGCAGGCATAGAACATTACAGCACAGTACAAGCCCTTCGGCCCTCGATGTTGTGCCGACCTGTCATACCAATCTGAAGCCCATCTAACCTACACTATTCCATGTACGTCCATATGCTTATCCAATGACGACTTAAATGTACCTAAAGTTGGCGAATCTACTACCGTTGCAGGCAAAGCGTTCTATCCCCTACCTACTCTGAGTAAAGAAACTACCTCTGACATCTGTCCTATATCTTTCACCCCTCAATTTAAAGCTATGCCCCCTTGTGCTCGCCGTCACCATCCTAGGAAAAAGGCTCTCCCTATCCACCCTATCTAACTCTCTGATTATTTTATATGTCTCAATTAAGTCATGTCTCAACCTTCTTAACAAAAACAGCCTCAAATCCCTCAGCCTTTCCTCGTAAGACCTTCCCTCCACACCAGGCAACATCCTAGTAAATCTCCTCTGCACCCTTTCCAAAGCTTCCACATCCTTCTTATAACGTGGTGACCAGAACTGTACGCAATACTCCAAGTGCGGCCGCACCAGAGTTTTGTACACCATTGTACCACAAGACCCCATTTGCTCATTATATGAGCGAGACCAACAAGTCATAACCCCTTCTAATAACCTCTCATTGCCACCTTCTTGAGCCAATGCTGTCCAAATGGTATTGTGGCAGCCACAGTGCTGTCAGGAAGGCACTTCCAGGATTTTGGTGCTGTGACAGTGAAGGAATGGTGATTTGTACCAAGTTAGGATGGTGCGTGACTTGGAAGGGAACAAGCAAGTACCTGCTGCGCTTGTTCTTCTGGGTGGTAATTCCAAATATTTGGACAACGTTATCGATGGAACCTTGGTGAGTTACCACAGTGTGTAATGCAGATGATACACACTGCTGCTACTGTGCATGTTTGGTGAAGGGTGTGAATGTCAAAAGGTGGTGGATAGGATGCCAATCTTGTAAATGGCCAATGCAGAGAAAGCAGAGATGAGTAGATCGACTGCTGATCAAGCTTCAATAGCTTTGTCTTGAATGATGTCAATGTAATGGAGTGCTATTAGAGCAGTGCTCATCAGGGCAAGGTTTGATGAAGGGTGTAAACCCAAAACATCAACTTGCCTGCTCCTCTGAAACTACCTGACCTGTTGTGTTCCGGCAGCTCCACACTGTATTGGCTCTGACTTCAGTCTCTACAGTTCTTGCTATCTCCAAATGAGGATTAATCCTAATTTACTGTAAACCTAACTTGTGAAAACTTTTCAGTTATGTTAATAATCAGAAAACACATATTTCAGCACAACAGCTATCCACTCCCCATCCTTATCACCTTTATTAAAAATTAAGCACTTGTTAATGGTTTAATGTGAAAGGTTACTATCAAATATAGCTCAGATGGCTTTTAAAGCAGTTCAGCGAACAGAAAAATATTCAGCAGCAGGAAATGGAAAATGTCACACAACACAACATATTCAAGTTGCAACAGGACCCTTGTAAAATTCCCTCAATTGTTGAAGTCAGCAGTCTTAGGCCCCAGAATTAAAGACAGGCTGGAACGCTGGGGGCAAAAAATGGCAATAATCAAGATATTAAAATTATAAGGGAATGAAATTACAGGGCAATGACAAAAAAAGCAGTGGGTTCAGGAGTTAATTGGGTAGATCTACCAAAGAGCTGTACAGGTAGCATAGGTCCAATATACTTCTCGTGATAATTCTTTCATTATCTAAACTAAACAGATTTTAATGATGAACTTTACACTGTTATTATGAAATGTGTACAATAAACATTCAGTTGAGACTTGAATTTTATAGCAATTAATACATTTGTCACTGGCTAAAACAATGTTGAACAAAATGTGCTTAGACATTTATTTGATAGATTAACCTCTCCTGTTTTTCTATGGCTCTTCTGGCTGGGAGAAAATATTTCGGAAACAGTGGCATTGCGAAGTGGGTTGAAGGCAGACTCAATCTTGGATTCAGAAGCTTACACAGTTCACCCTTTTATCTTTCTGAGGTGGATCAAAGTGAAAAGAAAATGAAAGAGTTGTCTCCACATCACTCAGGGCGTCTCAAAGTGCTGCATTTCTGAAACAGTCATTGTTGTAACGCAGTAGCCAATTTACGCACCGCACGGTCCCTCAAACAGCACTGCAACAAAGACTAGAGGATGTTTTAATGATTAGAGACAAAAAGAAACTCTGCAGATGTTGGAATCAAAGGCAGACAAATAGGAGGCTGGAAGCACACAGCAAACCAGGCAGCATCTGGAGGAAAGGAAAAGTCAACATTTCAGGTATTGCAAGTTGCAGGGAGACTTGGATAAACTGCAGAATTGGGCTGAAAGGTGGCAAATGGAGTTCAATACGGATAAATGTGAGGTGATTCACTTTGGGAAGAATAATATGAGGCAGAATACTGGGCCAATGGAAAATTTCTTGGTAGTGTGGATGGGGAACCTTGGTGTCCATGTACATAGATCCCTGAAAGTTGCCACCCAGGTTGATAGTGCTGTTAAGAAGGCTTACGGTGTGTTAGGTTTTATTGGTCGAGGGATTGAGTTCTGGAGTTGTGATGTCATGCTGCAACTGTACAAAACGCTAGTGCGGCCTCACTTGGAATATTGCGTGCAGTTCTGGTCGTCCCATTACAAGAAGGATGTGGAAGCAGTGGAAAAGGTGCAGAGGAGATTTACCAGGATGTTGCCTGGTCTGGAGCGAAGGCCTTATGAAGAAAGGCTGAGGGACTTGGGTCTTGAGAAGAAGGCTAAGAGGGGATTTAATACAGACATGCAAGATGATCAGAGAATTAGATAAGGTGGACAGTGACAGTCTTTTTCCGAGGATGATGATGTCAGCTTGTACGAGGGGGCACAGCTACAAATTGAGGGGTGATAGATTTAAGACAGATGTCAGAGGCAGGTTCTTTACTCAGAGAGTGGCAAAGGCGTGGAACACCCTGCCTGCCAATGTAGTTAACTCAGCCACATTAGGGGCATTCAAACAGTCCTTGGATAAGCATATGGAAGATGATGGGATAGTGTAGGGGGATGGGCTTAGATTAGTTCACACATCGGTGCAACATCGAGGGCGGACAGGCCTGTTCTGCGCTGTATTGTTCTATGTTTCTTCAGGACAAAAAGATGTTTTAATGATGTTGGTTGACAGATAAATGGTGCCCAGAGCACCAGTAACAACATCACCTGTGAATCTTCACACAGTCCAGTGATATCTACCTGGTGGTCACTGACGGCCTCAGATTAACATCGAGAGTGTCTGTATGGATTCTGGAGTAAGACAAGAACTCATAACCCTTTGACTCAGAAGTGAGTACTGCCATTGTGTGGTACAGTTAACACTTGTACACAAGTGCAAAATGTGGTGAATGCTGGAATGCTAATGGAGAAACAGAAAATATTCAGCAGACCAGACCGGATCAGTGGAGAGAGAAACAGTTAACATTTCAGGTTGGTGATCTTTCATTATCCAACCTACAATGTTAACTCCATTGTACATAATTTGTTTAACGCAAGGGAGCACCTGTCTTAATCTAGTGGGCACTGATGCTAACTCTTCATACTCATTTAAGATCACATACCTCTACACAAATAGTAAGGAAATCTGGGCTTTAATAGCCTGAACATATTATGAATACAATGTAATCCTTTAACAAATCAGCCAAAAAGTCAACACACAGGTCATTTCCAAATTAATTAAAAATAACTTTTAATTACACAGAAACTCTTAAAGACAGGTGTCTTTGCCATGACAAATCAATATGACACCGTAAAGAAAACAAAGTTCTATCCCATCAGTCTTAATCTATTTTAAGTGGGATAACAAGGAAAAAAAAAACACCCCAAAAGGTGCAGAGCCCATGCCCTTTTTGTAAGAAATAAACTACTTTATAATGTAAATGCAATGACTTGGTTGTGCACAGTTGCCATGTGATGGTCCTGATGCAAGGTAGTTCACGAAACACATATACACACACAAAGGTGTACACAATAACTAAGGTGTGAAAGGTAAACCAGCAAAAAGGTCCAGTCATATACCCATTTTTGCTGCATACGCTGGCTGAGAAGCATCTGCTATTAAAGCAGGCAGTTAGTGCACTTGTGCCCAGGGTTCTCAAACTTAATGTTGAACCCTCTTAAATATTCAGTTGAATATGGATTATCTCACACCCGCATGCTCCCCATTTTTGGGAGGATTAATTTTGTACCATTTGAGGTGAAAACAATTCTTTAATCCAGTAAACAAGTTATATTTACAGTTTTCTTTTCCTTTAATATTGAAGATAATTCACCCCCATTTCAAATTGCAGCGTTTCTAGGTTAAAATTAGTTATGTTTCCAGCCCCACTTAAACTGTAATGTACAGTCTCTAATTGTTATTTCTATCATTATTTTCATTCACAGCTGAAAGATAGCATTTCTATTAAAGTTGGTTTGCGCACTTGAGAGCAGATAGTCAGACATCCAAGTTATGCCAGGAGTTTCTTCCCTGTTGTTCATTCGTCATCAAAGTTCTGCTGCAGCAAGAAGTTTGCCGCCAGATTTTCGTTCTTCTCACAGGCAAAGTAAGCCTGAATGACGAGGCCCTCAGGAAAACCCAAGGCTTTTAACTGTGCAAGACACAGAAAGGAAAAGCAAATGTCAAATAATAACAACTTGCATTTAAGCACAGTCAAGCATCGCAAGGTGTTTCTAGCCCATTATTAAGCAAAATTTGATACCATACCACCTAAGAAATTAGGACACTTAAGTTTCAAAGACAGCTTGAGAGAGAAAGAGGCACAGAATCAAGGGGGCCGAGGCAACTGGAAGCACAACTGTAACGGTGAAGTGGCAAGAAATCTGAGATAATTAAGAGGCCAGAAGTGGAGAGGCATAGATATATCAGCGAAGTTCAGGGATTAGTGGAATTTAAAGTCAGAAGAAATACCAAACCACAAATGCTATAAGCTTGGAAACGCAAACACAATTCAGGCCCACCAGAAAGGCTTAGTCTAGGTTGAACCATAGGAAGTGATGAGTACAGATGTCAGGACAGAAAATTAAATTATCTGTCTATAAAACTATAATATGATAGTCACTGAAGAAGCAGGATGAAGGGAAACTGTTGCCACTACTACAGTACTTGGAAGAAGCCAGCACTGTGGGCACAAGAATGGAGCAAAATGAACCAACTGAAAGTTGTATATTATTGCCAGTAACCCATGTGATTTCAAATCCCAAAAAGGTCAGTGGCAAATTAGAACTCAATAAATTCTGGGCAGGCATAAGAACATGATCATAAAAACTGAGCACTTTGTCTAAAATAAAACTTTCCATAAACATATTCAGAAGGAAATCTGACCATATTTACCTGATCTTGATGATGTGTAGAAACCGCTCTTGCCTCTTATCACCCTCTGCTTTGCTTTCTCCAAGAATCAATAAAAGGGAAGTAAACAAACAAACGACCCAGGCTTCAATCTTATGAGTCGTATAACCTGATTATGCTCCAGCCTCATAATATCCTGCCATTTGTCCTGTCTCCTTTATCTAGCCTGAATCACCCGAGCCAGAGTGAGCCCATATGTTGCCTTTCAGCAGCTGTACTTCACAATAGTAATGCCTCTTATTCAGGGTTACTGCAGTATTACTGCACAAAACAAAAACCATTTCACTGGTCAGTTGAGAAGCATGGTGCAGGCACACACAGACAAAAAGAATAGTACATTTGCAAGTATCTGTAAGGATCTTTTCTACCTTCACTGGATTATAAGAGGTCAGTGTTTGAGATGTAATAGAAAGCTACAAAGTCTCCATGAGTTGCATTTATAACTAAATATTATTGAAAAGAGAAAGCCAGCTTTCCTCACTATTGATTGACCCAATGGATATCTCTTGGTTTGAAATGAAGAGATGCATCATTCTCAAGTAGGTCAGAGTCAAAAATACCACATAGTCCCTAATTCTGAGGTGTACCTTAGTTCCGCTAGAGCAGCATTTAGGCTGCTAAAATTGGTCTTATCTGCCTTAGGTTAGAAAAAACAAAGGGATCAGCCATAATTCCCTCAAGGGAGATGTGCACTCAAACAGCAATCAGGAACATGCTGTGCCAGGGATTAATGGGCCACGCACAAGTTCAGTCCACTTTAAGATGCATTGGCAGCAATCTCGAAGGAAGTGGACGGCTAACAAATACGCTGTGCACAGCTAAGGGACGTTAGTGGGAACATATGCTGTGGCACTGGTCGTGATGTACATGTGTCAAAAACTTAGGATGGGAGTTGGCTATAACAGTTGAGTAGCCTGCTGACACTAAATGCAGCAAGTTACTGGAAAATGTGAGGTACCTGATGTAAACATAAACAGCTCAAGTCAACAGCCTCACAGAAAGAAGGGAGAAACAATAAAGAAGGAATTGCAACACTTCTGAGAAATTTCCATCCTGATAATATTTGAAGAGTTGATGGAAACACAGGAAATTGAAGGAGTGGGCCATCTGGCCCTTAGATTAAATCATGCTCAATCTTCATCTCAACGCCATTTGCCCCACACCATCCCAATATCCCCTAATGCTATTAGCAATTAGAAATCTACTGATCTCCATCCTGAACGTACTTAATGATTCTGTCTCCACAGCCCTCTGATGAGGAGGATTTGTAAGGTTTACCATACTCAGAAAAAAACTCCCCCCTCAAATCAGTCTCAAATGGCCTGCCCCTCATTCTGAGATTGTGCTCCCTGCATCAAGATGCACTTCCCCGCTCCCCGGCTCTTCCAAACAACACAGCTAAAGGAAGAGAGATATTAAGTAATTTTCTCTTCATAGCCCATTACTGAACAGTCAAAGAGATCTACAATTTCAGAGAAGGAAGTAAGTTTTCAATGTAATGAAAATATATTTTCTACTTTAGCTAAATTCTTTCATGGTATTCACTGACCCGCTCTATGGCCTCTTTTTCTTGGGGTGTAACTTGAACGTAGCTTGACTGCGATGCATCTTCTCCAACTGCTCCCATCTCCCCTTCAGTCTCAGTTACATCCTCTAAAGGTTCATTTAGCATCTGGATGAAGTGTTCTTGGTGCTGACTGATTTGCTGCAGTAAAGCCATTACCAATGATTAGAACTGCTTTGATGTAACATCCTATTATACTGGAACATCACAAGCATTTCATGTACATAAATTTGTCTTGAAATGGAATGACTCCTTTGACATTTGAGAAGTACATTTGGTGTGAAGACAACAACATCTGCCTTAGGGCATAAATGTACTATCAAGGCTACCACTCCAAGTTGAGAAAGGAAATTAAACCTTTTTGTTTATATATCACCAGGATATGTTTCCAAAGAATAGCTAACTTTTCCATGGAAAGGTCCCATAATAGCAGCAACTGGTTTTTGAAAGTGAGAGTTATAGATGGAATGCCCATGTTCTTCTGCAGATACTGTTATGTGATCTCTCAAAATTCATTCAAAGCAGATGGAGCCTCAGGTTAATATCTCAATCAAAAGACTGCTCATTCAGCAATGCAATAATGCCCCAGTGACATTCAAGTGCAAGGCTACAAAACATGCTGAAGCAGGCAGTGAGGTTACAAGCAAACATATGAATTAGGGCAGGAGCGGGTCACTCAGCCCCAGAAGCTTGATCCACTAATATAAAAGTTCTGGGCTGATATGACTACTCTGCATTCCTGCCTACTTCCATTAAACTTTCAGTTTCATGTTTATCACTAAACTATCAACCTCTACCTTAAATTATTCACAGGTTCTGCTGTCCACTGTCTTTTCAGATGGAAGTTCCAGGAGAGAAAAAAAATTCTGTTTTAAATGGGCAACCCTTATTTTTAAAACAGTGAGCCCCTCAGTCTAGAATCCCACAAGAGGTAACATTCTCTCCAAATGCTGTCTTGTAAAGACTGTCTGGATCTTGTATATTTCAATCAATTCACATTTTTTAAACTCCACAGCATGTGTGCTAGTCTGTCTGAGCTTCCTCATAAGGCAATATGCCCATTCCCAGTATTAGACTAGTAAACCTTCTCTCGACTGCTTTCAATGCATTTAGATCTGTCCATAAATAAGGATTCCAATACCGCTCACACAACTCCAGCTGCGGTCTCACCACTGTGCTGTTTCACTGAAGCACAACCTCACTACTTTTTTTACTCATTTCTCCTCGTGTAAACAATAATATTATATTAGGTTTCCTAGTAACTTTCTGTACCGGCATATTAATCTTTTGTAACTCAGGCAAGGCTGCTACCAATTAAACAAAGCTGATTTTATATGAAGGAAGACAGCACTGTAAGGCTACTCTTTCTAAATTATTTCGAACTGTGCTTGAATCAGTATTTTGGTAATTAAGGAGGAAAATAAGAAGTTTTTAATATTCTTCCATTTTTCCAACTCATTCCTTAGCAGAATAAAGGCTTGTAAACTAACACAGCTGAGCTCATATTGATTATACACTCACTAAGTTGAGAAACTAGTCTTAAGAAAGACTGAGAAAAACCTCTCTTCTACCTTAGTTCAGCCAGATTAAAGACCCTACATTTCCTTCTTCATCTCAATTATAACATCAAATTTCTTCCATTTTTTTTGCCTTCACTACCCTTCCTGCAAGTTTATCGCTTTATGCATGTGAAACTTCCTCACTTCGCTCTTGTTGGTCATACTTCCATCCTAATGCCGCAAATTAAGGTGAAGCATACCTGCCTTTCTTGCACCATAACTAATATATATATATATGTCTAGGTTCAGGTTGTTGCAAACAATGCGTTAAAGTTGCAGATAGCTTTCATCCTTACCTGCAATAGCTGTGGGTTCTCTCTGCCCAGCTGTTGGAGCAGGGCTGGTAACATTGATGGATTCTGCTGAAGTACCTGTCTCATGTTTTGGAACTGGGGCAGATCCCGGAGGAAGTCCAAAGGATTCTCAGCTGAGCAAGAAAAGGAATTTTAAAAGTCTGAATCAGCAACTGACTGGAGGTCAATGAACAGCAAATGTGCTGTCTGTACCAGGCTGCTTGCTATGTTCCTCAACTCATGTTCTTTGCACTACAGTGACAAGGTAGCTAGTACAAGACAGGAGGGAACAGGGGAAAAAAAATCAGTTCTTAAGAATCACTGCACACGAAACATAAACTTTAATTTCTCTCCACAGATACTGCCAGACCTGTTGAGTTTTTCCAGCAATTTCTGTTTTTGTTTCTGATTTCTAGCATCCTTTCAGGTCTTTTAAATAAAAAGCCTCCTTCTATTGGCTGACTTCAGCGCATTGTTGGCAAGAGGCTTGAAATCTGATCCTGGAGCTATTATGGCACAGGAGGCAGCCATTTGGCCATCCTGTCTACACTGCCTCTACTGGGCCCAAATGAATTGTCTGGTGAAACACCAGCTCAGACAACTGATTCCCTCGACCTTACCAGGTAAGCACCCAGAGAAGGCAGCAGTAGGATCACAAGAAAGATTTTGGTGCCTTTGTGTAAAAGAAATTGGAAAAAAATCTTGGGCTCAGACCCCTGATCCTAATCCAGTGATCCCATGGGAACTCAGCAGTAATATTCCCCTAGGCTTTACTCTTCATTGTTGAGGTCCTGACTTGGAATGAAAAATAGTCACACAAGGAAGAAATACCAGCAATGAGTAAGCAAGTCTCAGCAAGGACACAAGCAAAATCACTTCCAGTATTAATGATCACGTAGTGAAATTAAACATCTGGCTATCAGGTTTAGCTGAATGCCCCTGCAGTCAGGTAACCGACCATCTTCAATGTCTTGACTCATGCATAAATAACAACCACATAGAGGCTCCATAGTGTCTTTGGCACCCCATTCCAGAACCTACAGCAAAGTACTCCAGCAAACAGACACAGCAGCAAGAGTGAGGAAAGGAAAAGTTAAATTAAAAGTTCCAACTACTGCAGCAAACACTCAAATATTTCAGCATGGTAATCAAGGAGCAGCTCTGTCAAATAAAACTGCAAATGCTGAAAATATTCAGCATCAGTGAAGAGAAAAAAGGACAGGGTTTACGTTTCAGGTCAATGATTTTCATCACACTACGCTAATAGTAAAATTGTATACAATGTCCTTTACCTTGTTGTTCTGGGATTGTTAATGGACCAGAGTCATTACTATCATGTGACGCTGCACTCTCCTGCACTGGACTTTGAGGTATGCCCTATAAAGATTAAAAAGGAGGCAAGAGAGATTCAATGCAGCTCTGCAGCAAGGTTGATTAACATTTACAATGCTGAATTCTTATGATACAGCATAAATACTGCATTCTCCTATCATTCCCTCTCCCACTTTCAGTTATTCCATTGAGGCAGCTGATTGTAATATTGGTTATTATTGAGAAAAATACAGTGAGCACAGGAAAATTACACTTCCTCATTGTTAAGCACAACATTACAATTTAAACATGATTAACGTGGTTCATATCCAAAGGAAAACCACTTGGACATGCTACTTTTCCTTTTTTTTCATTTATACACCTATCACAGGACACGAGCATTGCTGGCTAAGCCAACACTTGATACCTGTCCTTAATTGCCCTCGATAAGGGTGTGGTGAGTTGCCTCTTTGAATTGCTGGAATTCATGTTGTTTAGTAGATCCGTAGTGCTGTTTGGGAGGGGGTTCCAGAAATTTGACCCAGTGAGAGTGAAGGAACCGCCAGCATTGGTCCAGGTCAAGTTTAATCTTGTCTCTTACTCACTATCACATTTTCACAGGCTAAAGGTCGATTCTTCTTCCCCTGCCCCAGAAAAAAGTAGAAAATTCAGAAGAAACTTCTTTACCCAAAATGTGTGGAGGAGCCCTCTTGTGGCACAGTAGTAGTGTCCCTAAGTCTGGACTGGGAGGCCTGGGTTCAGGTCCCACCTGTTCCAGAGGTGTGCAATAACATTTCTTCACACGTTGATGAGAAAAATAAGTTAACTTTTAAAAGCAAATTTAGGAATGTGAAACTCACTACCACTGGGATTTTTTGATGCGAATAGCATACATGCATTGAAAAGGTATTCAAGCATAACAGAGAAAGAAACAGGGGATTACAATGTGAGGCAGATGAGGTGGTCATTGTTCCTATGTTTTATACCTTGTATAGTCCTATGAAAAAAATGGCAAGTTATATAATATCCCTTTCTGAGGACTGCAGCTAAAGTCTTCCATCCCCGCAAAATCCCATTATTTTGCAAGATACAGCCAGATAAACATGCAGCAAATGGGGTGTGCAGCATCCACGCATGTCCACACACACACACACCTTACCGTCAGCAGGTACTCCACAGCTCTGTGCGGGTTGTTGAAGCTTGCCCTTAATGCTGCCACCACTTGCTCACGCTCATAACCCATTGATATAATTTCTGACAGCATAGTTTCATAAGCGTTGTCCCTCACTGGAAAGGAGAAATGAAACATTTTATAATAAAAACATGATTTGTGTGGTGTACTGGCAATTGTTTGCAAAATTACAATCTTTTAGAGGGACATAAACATTCAGCATTAGCAAATGGCAACAAAGCAGTCTATGTTCAACATTATTCATCAATTTCATGTTAACAGATATAATAAACACAAGCACTAGCAAATCTTTCATGATGCTGCCCAATGTCATAAAATAATAGGGAGTTTCCTAGCAGGGCAAGTGTGACACTGAAAATGTAAACAATAGCACAGGACTTAATTCATAGATCAAATCAAATTGACAAACAAATTAAGTTTCTGCCACAAACAGATCAGATGACGCTGAATATTTAAAGTTCCCTCCTGCAGTTCATGATTGTAAAATTCTGCGATAACTGACTTATGTTTATTCCAGTTGTGGAGGAACAGCAAACTGTAAGCTGACAATATGATTTCTAATAGTAGATATTTTTAGACTTCACTCTTTTTTCCCCTCTTGGTCCTATTCCTTGTGTTTATTGAAAAAAAGGAAAGTTATAGATTTACTGACCTGTAGTTGTGCTCGCACCATCATGGGGAAGATCTTCGGGCACGTCACTCTGCAAACGCGGTTCTGAGATTAAATCGATCATTGAAACGTGAGCAGGGTGCAGATCACTAACTGACAACGGAGCAGACAGTATGTCACTCCCTGAAGAGGGCATTGAACTGCAAATATAAATTTAAGAGGTATCTTTCATCAACAATTCAGACATCATTCAGATATAGATGGCATCATTCTGAAGTTTCAATAGCACTGGTACATAAGATATGAGATACAGGAGCAGAATTAGGCTATTCAGCCCATCAGGACTACTCCACCATTTGACCATGGCTGGTATGTTTCTCAATCCTATTCTCCTACCTTTTCCCCGTAGTCCTTAAACTCCTTACTAATCACCTTTATTCCAGATTCCATGATATCTATGCCCCTGCACTGGCACTGCTATATTTGGTTATCCCTTCCTAGTGGTCGAATTACAGAATCAGGTTTTTGAGAGTCAGGTAATTTTGATAGTAGGATAAGGGATCCAGATTTAGTTAACATACACAGAGGTGGTTCTTAGAGTCTTATCTCCTTGAACTGATACAAAATACCAAATATTGGAGATGCTGGAAATCGGAAATAAAGGCAGAAATATTCACATCTGCCAACACAGAACGCTGATTCGATTTATGCATTTAAATTCTGATATCCATAGCAGAGCATGCTGGAGAACTGCCATATCATCAACGAGATGTCCATTGCGCTTGTCGTAACTGACTTTCACAAAACAACAGCTAAAAAGGAACCTTTTGAATGACTTACACTAGAGACAGGATTCTCCCATCCTCCCTTTTCTCCACTCCTCTTCTAAAGGTGTTCACTGATGTAGGGCAAAGTTTTATTGTTGTTGGTTGCCTTCATTTTTTCAGGCAGTGGACTATTTCTTATATTCACGCTAGAATTATGCACTGCTCATCCATGGAAGGTACTAGAGTACAAACTGATTTTAACGATCACTCACTTTCCAACAGCAGTGGTGGAATAGTGATCAGAAACCAGAAGCATTTTGCTGTTCAGTGCCCTAGTGCAGGGCACACAGGCCGACTATACAGTTCCAGCACTGCCAATCTGAGATAACTATGATGACACCATCACAGATTTAACCAAGGAACTTATATTCTTTTTAAGTCCCTCTGTGTCCTGTCTACTCCCTATCTCAAAGATCTCTTCATCGTCATAATCACTCGATGTCTGTACTCTTTTAATTCCCAATTATGCATTCCCAATTATAACTGCTTGACCAATGGTGGTGTGTCTTCAGTAACCTAGGCCTCCAGTGCTAGAATTGTCTCTGTACATCACTCTTCTCCTTTAGAGAATTCATAAATCCTACCTCCTTGAACTAGTTTTGGACATCCAGGCTAAAACCTTCTTATGTAGCCGAGCGTCATATTTTATTTTACAAGGCACCGAAGAAACACTCTGGGACATTCCTCTATATTACAGACACAATACAAATGCAAGCTGGTAGTGGTGTTGTAGTCTGCACAGCTCAGCAGTGTACCTAGGAGTGAACTTACCCACCGACCAAGATTGAGAGCTTCACCCGGAGACACTTAACAGTAAATCCGCAAGTGCCTCCACATTTTTCATCAAGTCTGAGCCTTTTCCATACCTTGGGAAAAAAACACATTAGAGTATTTTTCCTTTCTCTTCAAAGGAAGCTGGGAGCTACTGCTAGATTTTGTTGTTATCTCATACCTGGATATTGAAACAGAGCTGGTAATAGTCTGGGCCTGGCTTCCATCATCTGTATTCTGTTTCTCCTCTCCTTCCAGCTGCGACTGTGTGGAGGATGGTGCAACTGTGGAAACAGATCCTGTTTCTGTGGGGGTACTCTTCGGCTGCAAATTCATAAACAAAAGATTGCACTTTTAATTAAACATCTATTCAAAGTCATTGAATTAATTCAGAATTAGGTATCGAGTATGCTTGAAGAAAGCATCATTTCCCTGTAAAATACAGAAATACAACTATTGTGTCAGTGATGAGATAAGGATGGAAACTTGCAGAAAAAGAGACGAGACACAAATGCAGCTAATTCTATGGTAATGTATCAATTAGCTGACACATTACTGATATTCATCACCCCACCTACAATATACCTCCAAACATCTTGCTCACTAAGGCATTGTGGAATAGGGTAGGTGGGGTCTAAAATAATACATCTTTCACACACAGGTTCTGGAACTAACAGCTCAGCCAGAGTATCACAGCATGGAAAGAGGCTCTTAGACCCACCACACCCACACCAGTCATCAAACACCTATCTACACAAATCCCACTTCCCAGCAATTGATCCACAGTCTTGTATCTGTGGCATTTCAAGCACTCATCCAAATGCATATTAAATATTGTGATTGTGCATGCCTCTACCAATCTGAGACAAAGAAACGCAGACAGGGGAGATGATAGCTTGGTGGTATTACCACTAGACTATTAATCCAGAGAGGAATTAATCAGGTTTGAATCCCACCATGGTAAATCTGGAATTAATAGTATAATGATGATCATGAAACAGTTAATTGTTGAAAAAACCTATCTAGTTCACTACTGCTCTTTAGGTGAAGAAACTTGTGTCCTTAGCTGGTCTGTCCTGCATGTGTCTCCAGACCCATAGCAATGTGACTGACTCTCAACTGCCCTCTGGGCAATCAGAGATGGAAAATAAATGCTGGCTTACCCAGTGACACTCACATCCCATGAATGAATTAAAACAACAATAATTTCTCCTTCAATCTCTTGTAAATTTTCTGCCCCTCACCTTGCATCTGAACTGCTTGGTAATTAACACCTCTGTAAGGGAATTTACTAAAGATATTCCTATGCCATGGTGGGCTCGGTTTAACTCAGTTGATGGAGTGGCTGGAATACAATGCAGAGATATGTCAAAAGCATGGGTTTAATTTTCACACCAGCTGAGATTACCATGAAGGACTCTCCTTCTCAAAATCTTCCTTCACCTGAGGCATGGTGACTGTCAGATTAAAATGCCACCTGTCATTTTTCTAATGAAAGAGCAGCCCCAATGGTCCAGTTGGACTATGGAGACTTTGCTTTTACTTTGCCTATTTCTCTGCCCCTCATAATTTTGTACACCTCAATCAGGTCCCTCCTTAACCTTCACTGTTTCATGGAGAACAACCCCAGCCTCATCTCTTTTTGTAGCTGAAACTCTCATGCCAGGCAACATTCGGGTGGGTTTCTTCTGCACTTTCTCCAGTGTAATCACATCCTTCCTGGTGACCAGGATTGCACAGACTATTCCAGCAAAGGCCTAACCAATGTCCCACAGAACTCCACCATAACATCCTTGGTCTTATATTCAGTGCCTCAACTAATAAAGGCAAGTATGCCTTCTTAATTACCCTATCCACCTTGGTACCTCCAAGGCTCTAAATATATGGGCCCTCTCATCCCCAACACTCAGAATCTTACCATTCATTCTGTACGGCTTTGAGCTGTTAATCCTCTCAAACTGCATCATTTCACAGTTTTCAGGATTAAATACATATGCTATTGTTTTGTTCATTTAATGAGCCCTTCTACTTTTTCTTGTCATCTGAAGTTTTTGTCCTCACTCCTTAGCACACCACCAACATCTGCAAAATTACTGACAAATTTTACAACATTCATTTCCAAATCATTAACGTGCACCATAAACAGCAAGGGACCGAGCACCTAATACTGTGGTATGCCACTGGACACAGGCTTCCAGTCACCAAAACAATCTTCAGCAAGCACCCTGTGCCTCCTGCCAGTAGGCTAAGTTTGGATCCATTTGGCCAAATTGCGCTGGATCCTAAAGGTCTCACCCACTTGACCAGTCTCTCATTCAACACCTTATCAAAAGTCTATTGAAGTCCATATAAATTACATTAAATGCACTATACTCATCCAGATATGTAGTCATTTTGTCAAAAAAATTCAATTGAATTTGTTAGAATGACCTCCCCAACAATTACTGGACAACTTAGGAAGATTCTGAGGGAACAAGTCAGAATGCTAGCATAACCTCTCCTCTATGGCATCTTATTTTTCAATGGATAAAGCAAGTATCAACATATTCTAAATAACTCACATGAAAGTTAGTGTTTCAATCCACAGAGATGTTGTAGCCCATTAGTCAGAGTTGTACATACATCAGAACTGAAAGTCAATCAGGTACAGCACTCTACAGAGCAATCCAATTTGTTTGGGATAGCACGGTGCCTCAGTGGTTAGCACTGCTGCCTCACAGCACTAGGGACCCTGGTTCAATTCTACTCTCAATGACTGTCTATGTGGAGTTTGCATATTCTCTCCATGTCGGTGTGGGTTTCCTCCTACAGTCCAAAGATGTGTAGGTTAGGTGGATTGGCCATGCCAAATTGCCCATAATGTACACGCTAAGTGGATTAGCCATAGGAAAATTAGAATTACAGGGGTTTCGTTTGGCTGGGATGCTCTTCAGAGGGTCAATGTGGACTTGATGAGCCAACTGGCCTGCTTCCACATTGTACAGATTCTACGATAGTCCCATAACCCCGTGCATTTATCTTCCTCAAAAATCCATCCAATTGCCTTTTGAAATCATTAACTGCTTCAGTTTCCACAAGCTTTGCAGGCAATATGTTCCAAATCATTACCATCCAGTACATGAAAAAGTTTTTCCTCACAATCATCTCTCACACTGGAAATGCAAAAAACACTGCATACCTTTGTTACCATAACAACGACAAAATTCTTCTCATCAATCTTGTATTCCTTGAGTTGCACATCGTTGCTTAGAATCTTTCCAGCGTAAATGAGTTTCTGACCAGCAACAGGGAAACCAGTGCCCTTTTCTGCTTCAATACACTCTTTCAATGCTTGCACCTGCAATGTAAAATTTGTAAGGACAGGAATAAACAGTCAACCATTAAGGACACAACTAAGAATAACTAGAATGACGGTCCTTTTAGTTAAAATTTTAAGACCTTAAACCTTGTACTTTATATCAACTTTGTCCATTTAGTTCGCCTTTTTTCAACCAATTTAAAAAATGCATTTCAGGCATTACTCTTCCAATTTCTAGATTTGAAAACTGCATTTTTAAGAGCTACATCGACCAAATTTCCCAGTTTCAATTCCTGGCCTCTACCAAGTTAGCAGATACTAAAGAGACAGTTAGAAGCTCTATAAATTACTTCAATGCCAATGTGAGGAAACCCAGGCCAGTGTCTCCAGTGCTGACTGAAAACTCTTGGCAAATAGAACAGTAAATGTAAACTCAATAGAATTGTATTCAATTCCAGTTGCCACATTACAGGAAGGATGTGGAGGCTTTAGAGAGGGTGAAGAAATGGTTTAACAGGATGGTGCCTGGATTAGAGGGTATGAGATATAATGTGAGGCTAGAAAAACTTGGGTTGTTTTCTCTGAAGTGGTGGTGGTTGAGGGGAGGCTTGATAGAAGTCTATGAAATTATGAAATGCATAGAAAGGGTTGACAGAATTGTTTTCCCAAGAGTTGAAATACTATTACAAGGGGGTGCGCATTTAATGTTGGCCTGGTGGTGGTGGGCAGGATGGGGGTAATTTAAAGGAGATGTGAGGACAGTTATTTTTACACAGTGAGTGATAGAAGTCTGGGACGCACTGCTCGGGGTGGCAGCGGAAGGTGATACAATAGGGGCGTTTAAGGGACTTTTAGATAAGCACATGAATATGCAAGGAATGGAGAGTTATGGGCCAAGGGAAGGCAGAACAGATTAGCTCAATTTGGCTTCATGTTCGGCACAACACTGTGGGCTGAAGGGCCTGTTCCTATGTTGTGTTCTATTAGCAGGGTTGTCGATGCCATTGTAACCATTGGATAACAGGCTTCCAGACAGCAAGGGGAAAAATCCACAGCTGGGCAAAATATTATTTTAAAAATCTGAAATATAATTTCAACAGCTAAGTATTTAGTGCCGATAATCGCGCAAATTTTGTTTGTTATTCTTCACATGGTAATTTAAGAAATACATTTATTCAAATACAGCTGGCATTTAACAATGATTAACACTATTTAAAACTACAAACAAACAATAATACAGTTGGCTCCTGCAAGATCCTACACAATTTGTGCAAAGAAGAAATTAAAGTATGAGTAGTTAATCACCAAAGAATTCAACAGTACCTTCCAAACCGTGACCTCTACCACCAAAATGCCACCACCTGCAAGTTCTGCTCCAATTCACACATCATCCTGACTTGGCACCATTTCACTATTCAATCACTGTGGCTTGTCAAAATCCTGGAACTCCCTTCCAAACAGCAGGAATGAGGGCTGGGCAACAAATGCTGCCTTAGCTAGTGATGCCCACATCCCATGAACGAATAACATCAAAATTAATCTTGTAAAGAACCCAGACAAAATTCTGAGACTTCCAACAAAAATAGTTGTGGATGCTTCATTTTCATCTGAACAGGCAGACAGAACCTGAATTCAGTATTTCACATTAGTGCAATTCTCCAGAGCAATATAACGCTTCAGTATTGAATCTAAGTGTCAACCTAGATTTACTCATGTCCTTGAGCCCACAATGCTCAGGTTCAGGGACCTGAATGCCATTGCTGAGTCACATTAATGGCACTAAACCATTAAATAACTGCCATTGTATGGCAGATTAGTTCACCAACAATAGATTTCATACAAAGAGGAGTTGATTAGTGCCATGAATCCAAACTTGATATTCTTATGGATTATACTAAAGACTCCCACTTCAGCGCACACTTCTGCAGATTGTCAGTCAATATTAATGGCCGATACACTAAACATTAAAAATTCTGAAGATTATGAACCACTGCCCAATGGTATTAATATTCCCCCTGTTTAATGTCAGCATACAAGCAGGAATCAATTCTACTGCAATTTATGAAATTAGTGACGCTAGAGAATACCTCAGTCACTAATCCTCCCAAATTTCTGATATTACGTCATTCCAAGTATTGATGAATCAAAAGCTATTAGTGATCAGTTCAAGTGTTCCTAACTTGTCAAAAGCAAGCTGGGTGAAGCACAGTAAAACAATTCTGAGAGCTGGGTCCAGAACAAGCATTTGAGACAACCTCGACTGTCCTGTATGAATTAAAAATGATTCTCTTAATTTGGCTCTTTACAGCACTAGTTTGGTACACTCAATTAGAGGCTCCAGAATGGTTCATAGAAGAAATGCAAAATGTCAGAGTGGGTGTGGTAAGAGACATTTTTTTTAGAACATAACATAGAACATAGAACAATACAGCGCAGAACAGGCCCTTTGGCCCTCCACGTTGCGCAGACCTGTGAACTAATCTAAACCCACCCCCCTACACTATCCCATTATCATCCATATGCTTATCCAAGGACTGTTTAAATGCCCCTAATGTGGCTGAGTTAACTACATTGACTGGCAAGGCATTCCATGCCCTTACCACTCTCTGAGTAAAGAACCTGCCTCTAACATCTGTCTTAAATCTATCACCCCTCAATTTGCAGTTATGCCCCCTTGAGACTGGACAGGATCAAGGCTAATTATATTTGATTATTATATACCTAACAAGTGTCTGATGTAGATCCAGGATTTGTGTTCCACTCAACAGCACTGACATTCCTCAGTATCTCTAGTGCCCAACTTAACAGTTACAGAACTCCATCATTGCACCTTAAAAGCCGAACAAAGCAATGTGAAGAGGACACAAGTAGCATTTCTATAAGGATGATACAGATCACACACACTTCCCTGGCTGAGGCAAACCTCATCTACCTTTGCCATAAGAAAACTAAAGGCAAGAGGTCAGCAAGGAGGAGTTGTGTGTATATGTAGGAAATTCCTGCAGTTTGGTGAATCAATCATCTTTGTGATGCTATGATGTTGGCAAACTTTCCACTATGCAGCTAGGATGACGCAATCTATTAACACATTACATGGCAATATTACCTAGAGCCTGAGAGGAACTATCACATACATTGACCTGTCCAGATCAGATTAATCCTCATCCAGAAGAATCTTGGAACTAAATTATTGCCTACTCTTGTTAATTTAGAAAATATGAAGATTTAGGACCAAATAAGACTTCATACCAATTGATGTTACTTAGGAATTCACCCAAGTAGCTTGATCCTGGCTGCAATTTCTCTCCTGAGAATTTAAACACTTTAGCTCAGACATCAGAGGAGCAATCATCAAGTTTTAGACTTCTCAATATTCACAATGATACTTCTGGAATTTATCCAGTAAAATTAGATTGTGTATGACCACAGAAAATTAATTACATTAATTCGTCAACCAACATCAGTGAAAAGAGAAGATGGTCAGTGTCACACTGCAGTTACAATATCTTGCTGCGTGTAAATGGGCAGCTCATGTGGTACTCCATATATTGAAAAAAGTAGTTATCAGCCATTAAAGGGTACCTTTCGATGGATGTGAAATGCATTAAACAAATGAAATTCTTTACAAGACAACAGTTTTTGCCCTATTTCACTGCAGGTCTTCAAACCCTCAAGATAGCTTGTGGCTCCGATTTACCTACTGGAGTTAGCAAGAGAAGCCTAGTCAATCCTTCAATGAAACCTAGCATCCCACATAGCCTCCATTCACACACCACCCCTTCCCCCACCATTGCACCCACCCCATCACCAGGGAGCCTCTTCCTTATACGTCTGCCCTTCCAAACCTCTATAACAATCCCAACCCTGTTCCCCAACCTGGGATGCCTCTTTCACCCAAAACAGCCTCTCTTCACCGCCACCCCTCCAAACTACAGTATGCCTGCTCCACATTGTTCTTCCACTCCAGGAAGTCCCTCCCACCCCACCCTTTCTTCTCACTCCAGCAAGTCTCTTCTTTTCCTTCTCTCCTTTCATCTTTACCACTCCCAGGTTTGGTTTCAGACCCTGCCACCTAGACAGGGTGAATAGAGTGTGGGGTGGATTGATGGATTAAGGGGGTGGGTATGGGGGAATTAGAGATAAGGTGTGGTAGATGGGGATGTGTTGTTGAATTCAGGTGTGTAGATTGGTGGGGAGTGTAGATGAGGGGGTGTGCCTGAATGAGGGTGTGTATTGAGTTGTAAGTAGGGTGGATCAGTTTGGGGTAAGAGTGAATGGGGGCAGTGAACAGATGGGGATGAAGGAGTAAATGATGAAGGAGGCAAATGTGAATGAATGGATGAGCAGGAGTGTCAATATATGGTGAATGGATAGATTCAAGTGTGTAGATGCATGGTGAATGTATATTGATTTGTGGATAGGGGCGGATGGATTCAGGGTTACAGGTGAATGTGGGGGAACGTGTGGATGGATGGGGACCTGTGCATGGATGGGGCAGAGTGGAATATGGATGGATGAGGTTGGGTGTGCAAGGACGGTTGGGGCGGGGGGAAGAAGGGAAAATGTGGGAATGGACACAGAGACATACAGGATGGAAAGAGTCCCTTTGGTCCAACTCATCCGTGCTGACCAGACATCCCAATGTGACCTACTTCCATTTGCCAGATTTGACCCATACCCCTCTAAAACCTTACTATTCATATACCCATCCAGATGCCTTTTAAATGTTGTAATCATAGCAGCCTCCACCACTTCATTCCAAACACGTACCACCCGTGTGTGAAAAAGTTACATCGCAGGTCCTTTTTAAAGCATTTCCCTCTCACCTTAAAATTGTGTCGTCTAGCTTTGGACTCCCTAATCCATGACGCTCATGATCTTATAAACCTCTGTAAGCTCAGTCTCCAACACTCCAGGAGAAAAGAAGCCCCAATGTATTCAGTCTCTCCTTATAGCTCAAACTCTCCAGTCCTGACAACATCCTCGTAAATCTTTTCTGCACGCTCTCAAGTTTAATAACATCCATCCTATAGAAGGACAACCAGAATTGCATGCAATATTCCAAACGTGGCCTCACCAACATCCTGTACAGCTGCAACATGACATCCCAACTCTATATTCAATGTTATGACTAATGAAGGCAAGGGTGACAAATGCTTCTTCATCACCCAGTCTACCTGCACTTTCAAGGAACTATGCACCTGCACCCCTAGGTTTCTTTATTGGGCAACACTCCTCAGGGCCCTACTATAACTGTGTAAGTCCTGCTCTGGTTTGCCTTACCAAAATGCAACATGTCACATTTATCTTAAATAAACTTAATCTGCCATTTCTTGACCCAATGGCATATCCGATCACGGACCTGTTGTACTCTGAGATAATCTTCTTCATGTTCGCTACATCACCTATTTTGGTGTCATCAACAAACTTACTAACCATACCTCCTATATTCAAATCCAAGTCATTTAATTAAATGACAAAAAGCAAGGAATCAGCACTGATCCCTGCAGCACACCACCGGTCACTCGCCTCCAGTCCAAAAAGCAATATTCAACCACCACCCTGTCTCCTACTTTAAAGTCAATTTTGTATCCCATTGGCTAGCTCCCCCTGGATCCCGAGTGATCCAACGTTACTAACAACTTCACCATGCAGAACCTTGTCGCACACTTTGGTGAAGTCCACACAGACATCTACTGCTTTGCCCGCATCAACCTTGTCTGTCGCCTATTCAAAATACTCAATCTAATTAGTAAGACACATAAAGCTATGCTGACTATCCCTAATCACACACTGCCTTTCCAAATATATGTAAATCCTGTCCCTCAGAATCCCCTCCAGCACCTTACCTACCACTGATGCAAAGCTCACTGGTCTCTAGTTCCCTGGCTTTGCTTACGGCCTTTCTTAAATAACAGCACCACATTAGCCAACCTCCGTGATCACCCATAACTACTGATGATACAAATATCTCAGCAAAGGTGACCACCAATTTTATTCCAGCTTCCCACAATGTTCTGGGAAACAGCTGACCAGGTCGTGGGGATTTATCTACATTTATGTATTTTAAGATCTCCAGCACTTCCTCCTAAAACAGAGAACAGTACAGGCCCTTTGGCCCACGATGTTGTGCTGACCTATTATCCCACTAAGATCAACCTACCCTGCAAACCCTACATTTTGCTATCCTCCATGTTCCTATCCAAGAGTCACTTAAAAGTCTCTGAAGTATCTGACTCCACTACCACTGCCAGAAGTGCATTCCACATGCCCACCACATATGACATCTCCCCTGTACCTTCCTCCAATCACCTTAAAACTATGCCCCCTCATAATAGTCATTTCTGTCATATCAACCTTTTCCAAGCCACCTCCATTTATTTCCAAGTTCCATTTCCTTCTTCACATTAAGTACTGAAGTAAAATACTAGTCATTCATAGTCAATACTTTTATTTCATGCTTAAAAGGCCTCCCACTTCCCAAACAAATTCACTTTACCTGGAAGGAAAACAAAGTTCCCGGAAAAACACAGCAGATCTAGCAGCATCTGGGGACAGTGGTCCCTCCTCAGAACTGCTGCCAGATCTGCTGAGCTTTTCCAGCAACGTTGTTTTCGTTCCTGATTTACAGCATCCATAGTTCTTTGGTTTTCACTTTACCTGTGAATAGCTTTCCCCAATCAACTTTTGGAAGTTCCTGTGTAATACCTTCCAAATTGGCCTCAATCCGATTTACAAATTTAAATTGTAAAATCAGTTCCATCCTTTTCCATAACTATTTTAAAACCAGCAGAATTGAGACCACTTGCCCCAAAGTGCTCTCCCACTGACACCTCTATCACCTGCTCTCCCTTATTTCCCAACTGAAGGTCAAGTATTGCTCCTTCTCTAATAGATACATCCATGGTGAATAAGAAAGTTTTTTTGTACACACTTAACAAATTTGTTCCATCCAAACCCTTAATACTACGACAGTCCCAGTCTGTGTTTGGATAGTTAAAATCCCTAACCAATACAACACTATTTGCTTATAGATTATCTGAGATCTCTGTGCATATTTGCTTCTCAACTTCCCACTGACTATGGGGCGGGGGCGCTATTAACAATCCCAACAAGATAATCATCCCTTTCTCATTTTAAATTCTTCCCCACTATAACCTCATTGGACGATCTCCCAGCAATTAACTCCCTATCCAAAAGAACCACACTTCTCCTTCTGATAACATCTACAGCCTGGAACATGAAGCTGCTAGTCCTGTTTACCTTTGAACCATGTTTCTGCAGCGGCTATGACATGCCGGTCCCAACCAAGCCCTGGGTTCATCTCCCTTACCTGTCAGGCCTCTTGTATTGAAGTAAATGGAGTTGGGCGAGGGATTGTGAGGGTTTGAGAGGGCTGTTGATGGGGAGGTGAGGGTCGTTGACTGGAGGCATGTGAGAGATGTTAGGGTGGTTGTGAGGTGGGGGGGTAAATGAGTACAGTGTTGAACCCCCTTCCCTCCCTCACCGTCTGCTCGGGGTCGATCTCGATTCTGAACGTTTGCTGCTGCAGCGTTTTCACGGTGATGAACATGGTGACGGTCTCCTTCCCCCTTACCTCCCCTCGCCGGGGAGGTGGAAGGGAAGTGGAACCGCCGCCGGGTGGGTTTTTTTAAAAAAGGCGATTAAAACAAAAAAAAAATCAAGTAATCCCGCTCCTCCGCCACCTGCGGTTTGCTCGAAGATTCCACCAAGGCCCCACTGCTTCAAGCCACCACCGCCATCTTTACGCAAACGCTACGCTGGCGTAACGTCATTGCCATGGCGACCGGGCTATCTCACGTGGTGTGTGGCCTTCCACTAAAGTCGGAGGGAAGATGTGCCAACTCGGACTCGTTACTTGTCTCAATGCCTGACAACTGTGCAATTAAGTTTCAATGTGCAAACGATAATGGAAATAAGAAACTTGCATTTATATTGAGGATAGGCAGTAGCAGCGTACTAATGTCACAAACAAATCATCCAGAAGTCCAGGCACTGCAGAGGCAGGTATAGGGTTTTGGGGGGGGGGGGGGGGGTGTGGGGAAAAGGTTCACTCTCCTGTTGCTGTATCTGCAGGGATTATAAATTGGTTCAAAAATATTTTTTAAGAAGAAAATCAAGACAACAATCAAGGCAGCTGGCAGAATTTAAAATTTAATAAAATGCATCAGTGACCATATCTTGCATCAGAGTTCCTGCTGCTAGGTTAGCAGGCCAGGTGCAAGTCCCACATTTTCCAAATGTAATATTGATTAGAAAATATCTGGGATATATCTCTGGTCATGGATAACACCATATGAAGCTGGATGAACACAACAGGCCAAGCAGCATCACAGGGGCAGGAAAGTTGACATTTCAGGTGGCCTTGACCCAAAATGTCAACTTTCCTGCTCCTCTGATGCTGCTTGGCCTGCTGTGTTCATCCAGCTTCATCCATGTTGTCTCAGATTCTCCAGCATCAGCAGTTCCTACTATCCATGTCTCCATCATGGCAGCTTTCTAAGGTTGGAATTATGAACAAAATGCACTGTAGGACCACCTCAACACATTCTAAGCAGCTCAAAGCACTCCACTGCATCACATTTAAAAAAAAAATCAGGTTAATAGCTCTGATGAGCACCACTCACTGAAACATGTCAGAAGTCATATGGGACCAGGTTTATCTGAAGTAACAAACCTTCCAAATGCAATCACCTGATGAAGGATCAGTGCTCCAAATACTGGTGATTTCAAATAGACCTGTTGGATTGTAACTGGGTGTTGTATGACTTCTGACTTTAAGCGTAGAAAACTTCGTCAGGGACTTGCGACAAAATTTTCTTTGGATTACTGAGCAGGACAGCATTATCTGAATGCAAACTGCATAAGTGTTAGAAAATGTTGCCCAAATTCATCCCCACCGTGGCTCCATTTTGAAGCCTCAAAACTGTTTCAGTCCGTCTGTCAAGAATGTGGCAGGGGAGAAGGACAGAGTAAGGGGACAGTCTGTCATAGCGCTTAACCTAAATTCCAACTTACAAACCTACTTGGGAGTCCAACTCTCACTTTTGAGACTCCTGTAATATTGTGAACTCAAAATGAAAGACAGGTGTCTTCAGGAAATATTGTCAAAATAAAGAATTACCTTTTAAATCAAGTCAAGTGATAGACAAGTACTGAAATGTGACATAGCTGATCAAAAGCAATGATTTCTGCATGTATAGGAGATCTGCTTTACATAGAGGGCTTGAACTGGGATTGACAACACTGCAACCATGCTCCAGCACCTCAGCCTGTAGGGTTTTTCTTTGAAAAAAAGATTGCTGTTAAAAAAAAATCTCTCCTGGCTCAAATGGTTTTTCTGGAGCAAATGACTGCTATTTGTGCAGTCTGAAGTCTTGTACAAAACCTACTTCCAGTAATTACACTCTTCACTCCCAAAAAAAAAGTGAAGTTCATGCATTTTCCATAGTTTGAAAAGCAAACAAAGTGCAAGTCTAGTACATAACTAGGGGACATAATCCTTACTTCTAAATTTAGGAGCTTGCTTTTAATTTAAAAAAAAATTACAACTTGAAAAATGCTCAACCAGAAAGTGGAAGCAGAATCTAGTGGCTTATTATGGAAGTAAAATTTTCAATATTTATCCAAAATAGAAATGGTGGGATTGCAGGGGTTAATTATCTATTAAGAGGTGATAGACAAATTCATTCTATGCTGCAAAACTCTGTTTTAATGAGTTAAGAGGTCAGTTCAGGAGGTGTGGAAATTGGTTACTCACAGGGATATCTAATAGAATCAATTGGAGAGAAAACCACCAACATGGAAAGAATTGCCATCTGACAAAAGCGCTCTTCATGGAGTTCAATTACCTTATTCTGTAGTCAAGAACATAGCAGTTGGAAAGCATCATAGCAGGACTAGACCATTCAGCATCAGGCTTTGTAATAAAAAGGTCGCCAATTTGTTTTACATGCATGCTATTTCTGATGAATAAAATGGTACCCAGGTCCCTCTGAACGGCAAGCTTTCAGGATCTTGACCCTTGAAAAAAATTTCTTTATGCACAAATCCAAACTGGATAACTTATCATAATTAACATCTGCCATGCCCATTTGATGACTTTAGCCCTTTGCAGTTTGTTTCTCCTCAATTTAATTTTCTGCATATTATAACAGTCTTTGTTAGGATTATCCTCTGACCCTCTGTATTAATTGATATTACAATTAGCTAAAATCCAACACTGATTCTTGCATTAATCTCACTGGCTACAGCCAGGCAACCCAAATGGCTTGTCCAATTCCAGCTTTATTAACCAATGAATCCACACTTTACCACCCCCAATACCAAAAGTCCATGAAATTCAAAGGACTAAGAACTATTCCAAACTGAAAAGGAAAGAACAAACAATTATTTCACTTCCATTGGTATTTATTGTAGAAATGTGATCAAACATACTTCTGTATTGCACACAGAACAAGTTTTCCCCAAACAGTCATCAATTAAATCACCAATTTACAACATTTAAATAACAGATTAAAATGACAACTTTAGACTTGGTCTGTACAGAATTTAAGTCTCCTTTTGAATGTTGTTGGAAATAAAGAAATTTTTCCCCCTCCTTTTCATGAAACCCCCATATAAAGAATGCAAAATACAAAGGCAAAGTTGACCCTGGATTTGGAAAGAGCCGATAAACATCCATTTATATAACCAGTGCAGTCCTGCTCTACCCAATTGTTCTGAATGGAAAAGGCAGCTATACAATTACACCTACAGTTGAAGCCCGTTAAACAGGGGCACCCCGCACCCCCCCCCCCACCTCAAATGGAAGTGAAATTGGTCAATTTAAATCATACCATCCCCAATGTTAATTCCCATCAGATTTTAGTTACACCTGGGAACTGAGTGGTTCTCAAAAACCAAAAAGAGAGATCTTATAAAGCAGTACAGCCTGGAAGTTAACTGGCATCAACTGTAGAATCTCAAACATGCTCAAGTACACTGTTCAGTTGTATCATGTTTACCTAGACAAAGACACAAAACAAGCTAACCTAACAGCACTGGAACCCAAAATTTGGAAATTACTGGCAGCAAGCAAATAGATTTGGGCTTCTACCAAATTTTAAACTGAAGGGTTGACCAATTTAAAAAAGCTAACACCTCAGTTGAAAAACAGCATAAACGTGCTCAGATGATTTCTAGGATTATTAAATGTGGCATGTTCAAGATGCAAGACACAACAGCCCAAGTTCCACTCAGGTTTGATCCTTCCCTACCCACCATTATGAAGCTGACTTCTAGTTACCAAATTTTTAATAAGGAAGGTTTAGAAATTTCAGCAGTCCCTTCCTCAGTGGATATATTCTCATGTTCACTTACTGCCCCAACCCTAAAAGCCTGACATTTCCCCCCCCCCCCGCCAATTTGTTCATAAACAAAAAACATTCCAATAAGGGGTCCCAGTTGCTATGTGTAACTTTTCTGCACATTGCCCTGCTGCCATTCATTCTCAGCATTTATTACAATCTTTATAACTCATCCTTTTGAACGGTTTCTGTTTCTTCTTCCTCCTCCTCCTCATCTTCCTCTTTTTCTTCCTTCTCTTCATCCTCATCCTCCTCATCCCCCTCAGCATCATCCTCCTTATCCTTCTCTTCCTCCTCTCTCTTCTTTCTCTCCTCTTCATCCTGTTGCTCTTTCATTTTCTTTTCTGGCTCCTGAAAAGACAATTTAAAGACAGACAGAGTCATTGAGTTGGGAATGGGTATGGAGAGTTGGGTGGAAAATAGAACATTCAAATACGAGAGGGGAAGGGGGGGGGGAGGAGAGGGGAAGGGGGGGGGGAGGAGAGGGGAAGGGGGGGGGGAGGAGAGGGGAAGGGGGGGGGGAGGAGAGGGGAAGGGGGGGGGGAGGAGAGGGGAAGGGGGGGGGGAGGAGAGGGGAAGGGGGGGGGGAGGAGAGGGGAAGGGGGGGGGGAGGAGAGGGGAAGGGGGGGGGGAGGAGAGGGGAAGGGGGGGGGGAGGAGAGGGGAAGGGGGGGGGAGGAGAGGGGAAGGGGGGGGGGAGAGGAAGGGGGGGGGGAGAGGAAGGGGGGGGGGAGAGGAAGGGGGGGGGGAGAGGAAGGGGGGGGGGAGAGGAAGGGGGGGGGGAGAGGAAGGGGGGGGGGAGAGGAAGGGGGGGGGGAGAGGAAGGGGGGGGGGAGAGGAAGGGGGGGGGGAGAGGAAGGGGGGGGGGAGAGGAAGGGGGGGGGGAGAGGAAGGGGGGGGGGAGAGGAAGGGGGGGGGGAGAGGAAGGGGGGGGGGAGAGGAAGGGGGGGGGGGAGAGGAGGGGGGGGGGAGAGGAAGGGGGGGGGAGAGGAAGGGGGGGGGAGAGGAAGGGGGGGGGAGAGGAAGGGGGGGGGAGAGGAAGGGGGGGGGAGAGGAAGGGGGGGGGAGAGGAAGGGGGGGGGAGAGGAAGGGGGGGGGAGAGGAAGGGGGGGGGAGAGGAAGGGGGGGGGAGAGGAAGGGGGGGGGAGAGGAAGGGGGGGGGAGAGGAAGGGGGGGGGAGAGGAAGGGGGGGGGAGAGGAAGGGGGGGGGAGAGGAAGGGGGGGGGAGAGGAAGGGGGGGGGAGAGGAAGGGGGGGGGAGAGGAAGGGGGGGGGAGAGGAAGGGGGGGGGAGAGGAAGGGGGGGGGAGAGGAAGGGGGGGGGAGAGGAAGGGGGGGGGAGAGGAAGGGGGGGGGAGAGGAAGGGGGGGGGAGAGGAAGGGGGGGGGAGAGGAAGGGGGGGGGAGAGGAAGGGGGGGGGAGAGGAAGGGGGGGGGAGAGGAAGGGGGGGGGAGAGGAAGGGGGGGGGAGAGGAAGGGGGGGGGAGAGGAAGGGGGGGGGAGAGGAAGGGGGGGGGAGAGGAAGGGGGGGGGAGAGGAAGGGGGGGGAGAGGAAGGGGGGGGAGAGGAAGGGGGGGGAGAGGAAGGGGGGGGGAGAGGAAGGGGGGGGGAGAGGAAGGGGGGGGGAGAGGAAGGGGGGGGGAGAGGAAGGGGGGGGGAGAGGAAGGGGGGGGGAGAGGAAGGGGGGGGGAGAGGAAGGGGGGGGGAGAGGAAGGGGGGGGGAGAGGAAGGGGGGGGGAGAGGAAGGGGGGGGGAGAGGAAGGGGGGGGGAGAGGAAGGGGGGGGGAGAGGAAGGGGGGGGGAGAGGAAGGGGGGGGGAGAGGAAGGGGGGGGGAGAGGAAGGGGGGGGGAGAGGAAGGGGGGGGGAGAGGAAGGGGGGGGGAGAGGAAGGGGGGGGAGAGGAAGGGGGGGGGAGAGGAAGGGGGGGGGGAGAGGAAGGGGGGGGGGAGAGGAAGGGGGGGGGAGAGGAAGGGGGGGGGAGAGGAAGGGGGGGGGGAGAGGAAGGGGGGGGGAGAGGAAGGGGGGGGGAGAGGAAGGGGGGGGGAGAGGAAGGGGGGGGAGAGGAAGGGGGGGGGAGAGGAAGGGGGGGGGGAGAGGAAGGGGAGGAGAGGAGAGGAAAGGGAGGAGGAGAGGAAGGGGGGGGAAGGGAGGAGAGGAGAGGAAAGTGGGGGGGGGGGAAGGGAGGAGAGGAGAGGAAAGTGGGGGGGGAAGGGAGGAGAGGAGAGGAGAGGAAAGGGGGCGGAAGGAAGGGGAGGAGAGGAGAGGAAAGGGAGGAGGAGAGGAAAGGGGGGGGAAGGGAGGAGAGGAGAGTAAAAGGGGGGGGAAGGGAGGAGAGGAGAGGAAAGGGGGGGGAAGGGAGGAGAGGAGAGGAAAGGGGGGGGAAGGGAGGAGAGGAGAGGAAAGGGGGGGGAAGGGAGGAGAGGAGAGGAAAGGGGGGGGAAGGGAGGAGAGGAGAGGAAAGGGGGGGGAAGGGAGGAGAGGAGAGGAAAGGGGGGAAGGGAGGAGAGGAGAGGAAGGGGGGGGAAGGGAGGAGAGGAGAGGAAAAGGGGGGGGGGGGAAGGGAGGAGAGGAGAGGAAAAGGGGGGGGAAGGGAGGAGAGGAGAGGAAAAGGGGGGGGGAAGGGAGGAGAGGAGAGGAAAAGGGGGGGAAGGGAGGAGTGGAGAGGAGAGGAAAAGTGGGGGGGGGGGGCGGAGAGGAAAGGAAAGGAAAGGAAAGAGGGAAGGGGGAGAGGAGAGGAAATGAAACAGGGAAGGGAGGAGGAGAGGAAAAAGAAAACAAAGGTGGGGGGGGGGGGGGGAGAGAAAGAGGAGGAGGAGGGAAAAAAAAAAGAGTAGGAACTGCTGATGCTGGAGAATCTGAGGGATAACACTTAAGCTGGATGAACACAGCAGGCCAAGCAGCAGTCGGGGCCCTTCATCAAGCTTTCCTGCTCAGCCTGCAGTGTTCATCTAGATTCAAAATATAACATGGGTATTAGAACTTCAATAAACACAAACCAGAATATTAAAGCATTCCATTCTGTCTAAAGTGATATTTTGATTACTGTAATAAAGGGAATTGCAGATTGAAGAAAATAAAGTTGACACTACAACCAGTTTGGCACTCGCTGAATGGTGGAGCATTCTCAAAAATGCTTAATGGCCTGTTCCAAAGTACAGTTGTACATCTGCCATAGGGTTGCATTAAGAATGTCATGTTTTATTTTCAAAAGGCAAAATTACACCACACTGGAGATTCTACAAGTTCTGTGGGGGAGGTGAAGTCTCTTCAAATGAGAGCTTGGATGCTGTGCATTGACAAGGCCTTTACAGCCAAGATTTTTGCAAATCCCCAGCTCAGGAATTCCTAAACTATAGGTCATGACTCTAGAGGAGATTTGGGATTTCAAATTCCATGGGCAGTAATGACTGCTGTGTGAATCAGATTGATTTCACTCAGCTACAGAGCTCAGACTTGATTTCTACCACCCCCCTGCCCCGATTTGGCAGGCACAGCCTAATGGACTAAGCCACAAGCCTCTATGGTCACTGCAAGAGTAACAAAATATTTTCTGGTAGAAACCTTACCCTTTCACTAATTTCCATCAATTAGTACTGTTCTCCTCACCTCAAACAATAAGGCCTCCATGTAGGCCCCTCCATTTCACTAAACTCTTCTACGTAATCTTCCACCCCAAGTCACAAAAGAATGAGACATTAAAATAGAATCATAATGGGAAAGTATTGGGAAGCATCACCAGGACTACATTCACACTGTACTACAGGTTTAAAAGAAAGGACTGTCACTTTCGTTGCTCATTGCCAATTTATGATGCAGCTGTCAGTCAAAAATTCATTTACTGAGAAGCCGGTTGTAACAAATCCAAGTAAACTCCATAAAACCACCACAGCTAGAGGGGTGTTAATTCTAGTCCCAACTGGATGAGAACAAGTAGTATGAGGTAAAAAAGAGGTCAAAAAAAAAAAAACCATGACTGCTCAAGGGACAAAAGCATATTTCAAATTGAAAATAATGCTGCTCCCATATAGCTTTCTGAAACAATTGATTTATCTGCCTGCAGGGAAGATGTTACACCCTTACCTTAGTTGCTCCCCAGGTTTCTGTTCCAAATTTTTCAGCAAACTTTTCATCATCTGTGATCAGGAAGTTATCAAATATTGTTCCAGATTTCACCTGAAAAATTGGAAGCAAGCACTCAAAGACATCTGCGAAGAGTGATATGGCATCCTCTGGAAAGAAACCACTTGAAATACCAGTTTTTTTGCAATTCATTAAGGGATAGTGTTTAAAAAAAAGAAACAAAGCATATAATGCACAATAAATATTTACTTCTTGTAGATGCAGCTGGACATTTAAATTGTAACATTTAATTAAACCCTGAAAATGCTCCTTTCCAAAGGGAAAGGATTTAAACACTGGCTCAGCTTTCCTTCTGCAAATAAAAGCTATTTCTCCTTGTTTGACAGGAAGACTAAATAAATAGATTTGCTGTTTTTGAAGTTAAACATGTAGTTATGGCTCATTAAGTTTAAACTTAAGCATTTTGGGAAAATATACAAAAGGATACACCATGCAATTGCTTTCCAACAAAAAAAAACTAACACCAATCTCAGATTCATGGCCAAGGCTCCATAATGATGATGCAGAAATTAACTGCATTTGAATAAATGAAAAGCTATCAACATGTGCAAACAGAGTCAAAACAGTTATTCACTGTAGCCTGACCAACAACATCTCGAACAAAAACCCCAATCCTGCACTAATTGGTCAATTGAGTTTATTATTAAGCATTGCAGGACAAGTTAACACTTTTGTTAAAATCAACTCAGGATGAAAATTAAAAAAAAAACTTGCCAAAGAAAGAACAGATATTTCCATGCCTATAGCTCAAACTTCAGAAAAGATATAAAAGAACAAGGTTTTTCCAGCCACAAAAAGACACCATGAGCAACTTTGCAGTCAGTTAAATGGCTTGAAAGCCAAGAAGGACAATGGATTTCTTCAGGAAATATTAACACCAAGCTGAAAGTTCAGGCATTTTGCCAAGGAAAAACAAAACAAAACTGCACCAACCTGCCAGAGATCCAGACCAATCACGCCAATATCTTTGTAAAGATAAAGGTTGGAATCTGCAGTGTACTCAGGATTATCAATTTCAGGGTGAATCCATTTGCCCTTGTAATCTGGATTATCGATTTGACGAGGTTTCCATTCACCCTAGGTCAAAAATACATTTGATATTAATAAATTTCAATCTCATGGCCTGACTATCTAACTTGGCTACTTGCCTTTTCAAATTTAATCCTGAAGAGGTATAGAATGCAAGTTTTAAAGAGTACCAAAAGTAGTGGAAGAACAAAATTTGAGTCATATAGCAAGTAAATGAATCAGATTTGACCCTCTTTGAAACGTGCAGGACCTGCAAAAGGTCAAAATTTGATTCATTACTTGCTGTTGATTAAAATTAGTCCTGCCGAGGAACAGTGGAATGGAGTTGAAAGTACTATTGAGATATTAATACCATTCAGCAGGCTTTAAAAGAAGTCAGTAAATGCAGCTGAGTGAAGCCACAAAAGCATTTCATAAAACAGAATTGTGGGTATGACAACTATAAGCGTTGTGCTAGCATACACAACATACAACAAGACTAGAACAAGTCATGTGCCATGATAGAGAACAGCAGAACCCAGAAAGATCAAATTTGAAACAAGTTTTAGAATTCCCAATGGGTGGTGTTATTAACATTTCGTCAAGCTCAGATTTGTGAAGCATCCAACAGAGGAGGAGAGAAGATTGGTAGTGTATAAGGCCCCAATTTACTTTTGCCACTTTCCATCCATGGGGCTGGTGAAATTGGCTCCATTGTTCTAATGAAAGGAGGTCTCAGTGGGTAATGCTCCTGCCTATGAGCTATAAGCTCCAAATTGGAGTCAAAGACTAAACAGCCAGGGAAACAGAACAGGTTGAGAATCAACAGACAAATCTTTCCAAGATAATATTGATGGGGAGGAAAGTTTCCTTGTCATGTGCAGAGAATGACTTTTCAAAATAATATTCACCTCCATTACTGCAATAGAATATTACAACATGCAACAGATTCCCCAAGTGTGACCTAGGGCAACATAGTACAAAGGAATTGGGCATATTAACAATGTTTTTGATGTGATTATTCATTACCTTATATTCACTGTTCTGAATCATAGGTGGCTCCCATTCACCATCCATCTCATCATCCCAGTCTTCAGGTTTCTTAGCATCAGGGTCAGGAATGTGCTCAGGTTTGTCCCAATCCTGGGGAAAATGTAATCAGGAATGCAGTTGGGCAAGGAGATAGCATAAAGGGTTAAACTTTTACAGCATTACAATTTCTGAAAGCCTTTACTCACATCAGGTTTCTTGTCATCTGGATCATCAATCTTTTCACGTTCATCCCAGTCTTCTGGTTTCTTCGCTTCTGGATCTTTAATTTTCTTGGGTGGAAGGAAGTCCCAGTCTTCTTCCAAGCTACCAGATTCAACCTTTTGGTTGTCAATTTTCACCTCATATGTATTGTCTGGTCGGACAATTAGGGTGTAGAGATGTGTAAATTCATCATCCTAGATTTAAAAAGGTTGAAATCCATTTAACTAAACTGGTCAAATAGTTAAGACTGGATTGTCAAAAAGGAGTTTGATATTTTAAATGCAAATCAAAATATTATGCCATTTGTCTAATCCCATTTAGACCACAACAGATCAGCCATAAATATTGGTCAATGGCAAAGCAGAAGCACTGATGGTCAACCACACTCTTACATCCCCCAGTTAAGAAAAGAATGCAGCATTACTAGGCAGCATCACTGCAGACTGAACATAATCTTTTGGGTAGTGACACCATTATTGGATTGGATCTCACTCCAATCTGAAGATCCAACACATACCATAATTAACTCTACTTCAGGGTTTCTGTCGTGGCCACTTCCTACAATTTTAGTTTGGTCCACTACAGCAAAAAAAAAGTGTTCAAACAAAATTTTGGTTGCAAGGAACATCATAGCAATAGTCTACATCAATTACAGAAGGTCTGTCAGAAATGGTCTCCAATCACAGTCCTACCTATTGACTTGAAGACAGATCCAAGCAAGAAGCATATTTGTCATTACTCAAGGTGGAAAAAGCACAGACTTGTGTAGGAGTGGTTTGTACATACCATTTATCACACTAACGATCTGATAAGAAAAGTCTGGATACTGCAATGCAAGTGAAAAAATCTCATCTCTCTTCACTTCTATCAAGGCACCATTACCTCAAGTTTGTTGCCCACTCAGATGTAGATGTACGTTTAGCATTTGTCATGATTTAGTCAAAACTGCTGGTATCCCACCCAGAGGAGGTGGCAAAGTTGTTACTCACTTTGCAGCGAATATCCTTGGAAATCAAGTGATTCTTCCCTTTGTAACTGAAAATCACATGGACTTTCTTTGTTCCAGGACCACAAATGTCAGGACCTGAAATTGTGAGAAGAACACCACCATTATTCTGACTCACTATTGAACATCCTACAATATTCTAGCAAACAGAATTACATGACCCCTTCCTTAGCATAGGAATTATGGCATGTCAAATTAGCAATCAAATAAAAACCCAAAAGGAACATGGTAACAAGCTCTAGTTAGGCCCCAGTTAGAATACTGTTTCCAATTTTGGGCCCCACACCTCAGGAAGGACATACTGGTGTGGAGCATGTCTAGTGGAGATTCACACGGATGATCCCTGGAATGGTAGGTTTAACATACCATGAACGGCTAAGGGTCCTGGGATTGTACTCATTAGATTTTAGAAGGTTGAGGGGAGATCTAATTGAAACTTACAAGATAACGTATGGCTTAGAAAGGGTGGACGCTAGGAAGTTGTTTCTGTTAGGCAGGGAGACTAGGACCCATGGACACAGCCGTAGGATTCAGGGGTGGGGGTGGGGGTGAATTTAAAAATGGAAATGAGGAGACATTTCTTCAGCCAGAGTGGTGGGCCTGTGGAATTCATCGCCACAGAGTGCAGTGGAGGCTGGGACGTTAAAATGTCTTCCAGGCAGAGATCGATAAATTCTTGATCTCACAAGGAATCAAGGGCTACAGGGAGAGTGCAGGGAAGTGGAGTTGAAATGCCCATCAGCCATGATTTAAATGGTTGAGTGGGCTCGATGGGCCGAAAGGTTCTACTTCCACTCCTATGTCTTATGGTCTAAGTTAAATTATTCAGTCCCAGTTAAAGCTAAACTGGAATCTTGTATATCTCATACGTGCCCAAGCAATTATAAACACGACGTACAACATAATACTAACCATCCTTCCCGGAACTGGATTAGGCCATTCATTACATGGAGTCTGCTCCACCATTCAATATGATCATGGGTTGATCGTTCACTAGAATCCCTTTGCCCTCACCATCTCCATATTCCTTAATGTTGTGGCTTTTTGTAAGTGTCATTCTCCAACTTAAATATACTCAGTGAGTGAGCTTCCCAAGTCTCTTTGGGATGATTGGATTAAGAATGCTTTCCCCTCCCATGAACGTAGTCCCAAGTGCTTTTTCCTTATTTTGGAATTGCATATTCCCTGGTTCTGAACTGCCAAACCAAGGGAAGAAGTCTTACTTGCAGCTGTCCCTTCAAGTATTTCACAATTTCTAGCGAGACACCTCTCATTCTGAGGAATGAGAAATCAATTGGTCCAGTCTTTTTGGACTGTCCTGCTATCCAGGGAGCAAGTCCCCTGCATTCCCCATATAGTAACAACATCCTTTTTCAATCTCAGCAGACTAAAACAGCACTGTATGCCAGGTACGATCCAACTATGTTTCTTTACAATCAAAGAGTCTACTACTTCTATACCTCAGGAGTAAAGTTAATATAGTATTAGCCTTCCCAATTACTTGCTGTATGTGCCTGCTAACCTTCAGTGCCCCACTGATGAGGAAACCCAGATCTCTTCCTTCATTCACAATTTCTAAATTTCCTTCAGTTTTAAAAAGTTCTCTGCTCATCTCTTACCAGATAAGGTATCCTCATTTTTCCTGCATTGTATGTAGTCACCAAGTCTGCACAAGTTCTCTTGAAGCCACTGTGCATTTTCCTCACAGCATATTCTCACCCAGCATAGTCATCACAAGCTTCAAAACATTGCTGTTTGCTAACACCCTTGCACGTGCAGTTGTAGTGTTGCAAATTAAAATTAAAATTAAAATAAAAATCTAATGTGCAAACAACAGTACACCAAACTTCTAAAAAAGTGAATAAAACTGAGCTTTTGTTTTATAATGCATATGTGCATGCATAATGTTGGTAAAAGGTCAGCTTTTCATCTCACTACTGATGTTAGCTTTGGGAAAATATCAGTGGATCCCCAGAGTTGAAATACTCACTTCAAGCACAGAACATTGTAACGCCACAAGTCAGATATCCAGTTTGAAAACGACTTGTCAGTACATGCTGTTTTCTGCCCATTAGCCAAATACTTCATCCATGCCAGGAAAGTCCCATATGTTTTAATGTTGTGAACCAATCTACCTCAGGAGGACTTTAAAAATACTGAGGAAAGGGAAACCGTAGTATTGAGAAAAAAGAATTACCAAACATAATATTGTAGTTGGAGTCTCCATGCATATCAGTCTGATCGAGAGTTGAAGGAAAGATCTTCACATACCCACCACCACAGTCAATGGTTTGCTCGTGCTTCACTGTGAATTGCACGACAAGAGTCTTCCCTTCATTACTGAAGGGTTCAAACTTCGCAGACATCGCATAGAATCTGGCATCCTCACTTGTCTGGAGTCCTAGGATTGCAGAACAGAAGGTAAGAGCAGAGAGGGGTAAAATAAAAATCAGATAGTTATCACAAGTTCTCTTAAAAAAATAAAAACCACCCAGTGACCAGGAAGTAAATGCCAGTTGCACAGAAATTCAATACAGACAAGACAATGAACACCTTTTTAGAAATTTAGTTGGATTAACAGCCTGGGGATAATGCTGAGACCCCAGTAATGTTCTGGGAGTCTCAGTTCAAACCCTGCCAGGGCAGATGGTGGAATGTGGATTTAACTTAAAAAAAAAAAATAGCTGGAACTAGACTATAGTGATGACCATGAAACTAGTGCCAATTGTTGGAAAAACCCAACTGGCTCACTAGTGTCCTTACCTGGTCTGGTCTAGGCCCACAGCAATATGGTTGACTCAACTGCCCTTTGGCAGATAGAGATGAAATAAATGCTGGCCTAGCCAGTAATGCCCACATCCCATCAGCTTAAAAAACCAAATGGCATTGTCAGCATTTATTGCTTACCTCCAATGACTCAGGGCAGTTCAGTCAACCACACTGCTGAGACACTAGTCACATATAGGCTAGATTGGTAAGAATGGCAAATTTCCTTTATAAGCCAATTAAGTGGTCAACATTTGATTAGCTTCTTTTCCCTAGTTATATGAAGTTTAAATTTCACCATTTGCTATAGTGGGATTAAAATTCACATGCTCAGATCACTGGCTGGAGACAAAATTTAGAGCCCTAAATTTACCATGAAGCATCCCCAATGGTTTACAAAGATTTTCATTATGCAATTATTATACATATGCAAGAAATCTTTACTACAAGAGCAAAGCATTCATAACCACAGAAGTATGGCCAATTCTCCAAGTTTCAATGCACAAACATATAAGCTGGTTGCTGTAATCAGAAGCTAAAGTTTCACATGGACATGAATCCACTACTGACTTGCTATGCATCACAGCACTGATGTCACAAGATCAAGTCAAGGAGAAGCTGCCTAGTATTCAGCTGATTAAGAACTCCATGAAGCAACAATTCTCAACTTCTTGGGAGGAGGCATCCCTTTTGAAGGCCTAAAGGTGACCAAAACCTATAAATAGGATCTCTCACTCTACTTCCTGCCCAGCTAGTCAGTGGAATAGTTTTTGAACCAGGATTTCAGTTCAGATTATCCTCCTTTTGAGTTGAAAATTGAACAGAGGCAGAATCTTTCAGAAGGGAAAACTGATCAAAAAAATGGAAGGATGCCAGGCAGAGGTTCAGTAGAAACTGCAATAGCAAAACCTCCATAATCTGGATTTTATTTGCAGCTCACTGACATAACAATCCATTGGAAACCTTTAGACTGGAGATTTATCCCAGCATTCATGGGCAAGGCAAGATTGTAACTTACTATGGGCACAACTCCAAAGCAAACTGCAAGGCAATAGTTAAGATATCAACGCCACAAGATTATCACAGCCCATCTTAATCTTTTCACAGCAACATCAGGACAGAATCCAGCCTCTCAAGCTTTCTTCACCATTTGAAGAGATTTAGTTGATGTGTTTTTGTTCCAAGTTTTAATAATCCTATCTACTCAGTTTCAGATCTCCTTGCCCAAGGAGAATTTGTCTACCCCCATCAAGAAAATATTCAAGGACACCAGTTCCATTGCCTTCCAGGAGGTCCAAAAGTCACTCAAATGCCACTCCTCATTTCTGCCCTATAAAAATAGGTGGCCCACTTTAAAAACCTGTACCCCTTAGTTCTAGGCTCAAAAAAATTAAAACTCCTTTTCCACATCCACGTTGTCAGGGCCATTCAAGATCTTGAGTACCTTAAACCAAGTCACCTCTCATTCTGAGGAACGGAGAACAGTCTGACCAACCTTCCACATAAGACAATCTACTCATACTGGTAGATATTCTCTGCACCACCTCCAATGCACTAATCAAAAGGAAAACTGCATGCAGTACGAGATATTACCAATAACCTGTAAACTTGAAGCTCAACATCTTTGATATTCAATTTCTCAAAAACATTTCCATTAGCCTAATTACTTTTGTACCAGTATATTAATTTTGTGACTTGTGCACTAAACACAAACCTTTCTAAATTTTTCACTGTGCAACCAGTGTCCATTTGTGGTCACACTTTTATCCTGCCAAAAAAGTGAAGAACTTCACATTATTCTCCTCCATCTGCCAGAATTTTGCCCACTCAACTTCTCTAACAATAGGGTTGACAAACTATCTTCATAAGATACCCTCTTATTAGCGTTGGTCTCATCTGCAAATACAGCTACCATGCCTTCACTTCCTCACTCAAGTTATTGATACAATTATAAACCCAAGGCCACGGTACAGACCCCAGAGTGATTCCATTTGTCAATTCCTGACAATCAAGAAAAATAGGCCTCTTTTTGATGTGTACTCTGGTAGAGTGACCCTCCTATTCATGCTAGTATATTACGCCCATAACATGGGTTTCAGGGTTATATAATCAATCATTTAACTGACTTTATCAAACATCTTCTGGAAATCCAAGTACAGTACATCAACTGGTCTCTCCTTTACCCACATTACTGCTTTAAAACAGAAACCAAAAAATTGGTTGAGGATGATTTCCATTTCATAAAACCATGCTTACTCTACCAGAATACCTTCAGGTTTTCTTAAGTGCCCAGCTATAACCTACTTCATGACCAATACTAACAACTTCCCCACAAGACATTATAACCAGCTCATCTTTTCCCCAAATTCTGCCAGCCTTCCTTCTCTTCACTACTTGGTATGGTGGCATAACAGTAATGTCACTGAACTAGAAGTGCCAAAGCCAGCTAAATGGTCTTAACTACAACTAGGTTCAAATACCACTGCAGCAGCTAGGGGAAATTTAACTTCAAATAGAATTGAAGATTCCTCATCAAAATCAGTGCCCACAAATCCTCTGTCGATTGTAGTAAAATTGATCTGAATCACTTATCTTAGGATAAAAACCTTGTCCTTACCTGGTCTATCTACATGCAATAGCAGATCCACTAAGTGCCACTGTCAAGCCACTCAGTTCAAGGGGAATTCAGGATGGACAACAAATCCTAGTCTTGCCAGCATTAAATACACCCCATACTGCTTTGAAATAATATGCCATCTTAAAATTTAAATGTAGAATTCCCCTTCCCCTGATTTAGTCTTTTTCTTCTCCCCACACAAAATAACTAAACCATTCTCTTAACTTTCTGCATCATTATGACAGGGTCAATTCAAACACCAATACTAGATAGAAGTCAAGCCAATCAAATACAAGGTAGGGTTGGATGGGATCTATTTTGTGATGTCGTGAATGGAACTAGTATGGAGACATTTATTGCCCGTTGGGTTTTTTAAAACCCATCAAGAATGCGAAGGATCAATGGGTCATTTTGGCTAATCTAATCTTAGCCATATGGCTGAGGTCTGGCTGATGCCAGAAATAATTAGGCTTGCCTTAGGAGATTAGAGGGTCTGAATCCCAAAGATGGTGGCAAAGAAATTTCCCTACCTTGGTCTTTCTCAGAGTCACCATAAAATTTGCCAGAAGTCAGCTTGAACTTTCCATAGTCAGATTTGTGCTTTGACTCAATCCATCGCTGTGTCCAGGCATCTATTGCATAAAAGAAAAAAGTGCTACAATGTAAGATGTAAACAATAAACTCAAAAGATCATACAGAAATTGCTTCACCAAGAATTTCAGAAAATCTTTGAGTAAAATTTTTAAAAAATGCAGAGTGAATCTAGTACGCATTGTCACAACTTTGTCAGGCCTCTAAGTGGCAGCTCAATAAGTTATTTTTCCATTACATACATAGCTCTGTTAAGTCATGCTGACTGACAGTTGGTGAAGCAGAAAGAGGCCCTTGACACCAATATCAACATAGATAGCTTTAAACTTTACATTTAAATCATTCCTGAAAAAAAAAACATGCAAGTGAGCACCAACAGGGGACTAGATCAGAAAAAAAAAATCACATACAAGACTGGTGTAGCCTGATTACTGAAACAAAGTGTGGATTACTTAAAACTGCAAAATCCCAACTCACTTGAAGTGTTAAATAGTCAGCTGATTGTGGATTCAATTTTAAAACAGACAAGAGATCCGAGGTTTTTGTAACAAATTTATCCAAAATACTTGACTGATGTGGTCAAGAACAATCCAAGGCTTGATGCTGAATACAGCCTGGATGTTAATGAATTACAATGGGGTTTATGTCCTTGAGGTCCAGAGACATATCTGCCTGAAATCCCATGGCAGTTAATCAGCAACTTGTTCTGAAAGAGGCACTGTGGATCACTTGCTAAAACATTTTTTTTTTTAAAAAAAGGAGCAAACTTAGCTTTTCTTCTTTGGGATGAAGAGGGAGGTTGCATTACTCAGTAAGGATTTCTCTTACTGGAGAAAGGACAATTAATAGTACCCAGAGAACTGCACAACATCCACGGGGCAGAGGGAAGCTGGAAGCCACAGGGAAAGCAGTTGGGATGGTCATGGTAAGAGGAAAGAAAGTTATGTTTTTAAAAAGCTTTTTTTTTAAAAGTTCCAAAGACATGTTAGAAATATAACAAATGGACAAGCATGACTTAGTATATGTAAAAAAACACCTTTCTACAAGTGAAATTGCAACTTCTGGCAAGTGTCAGTGACCCAGTTAATCAGATAAAAGGTGCAGCTGTATGTTACCCACTCTTATGGAATATGGACCAATGAATTTCTTCAAAGCAAATTACAAAGAAAATCAGAGCTAGCCGAAAGTACAGGAAATACTAAGCATTAGGTAGCACAGTGGCTCAGTGCCAGAACTGCTGCTTCACAATACCGGGGATCCAAGTTCAATTCCAGCCTTGGACAACTGTCTGGAGTTTGGCATGTTCGCTGTGTCAGCGTGGATTTCCTCTAACAACCAAATAGCGCACTTGGATGGATTGGCCTTGCTAAATAGCCTGCACAATTCTGGGCAAGGCAGGTCAGCCACGGAAAGTGTAGGGTAGACAGTGGGTCTGGATAGGATGCTCTTCAGAGGGTCCATGCAAAGACGATGAGTGAATGGCCTCTTTCAGCACCAGAGGAATTTTATGATCTCAGGACAGACAAGCAGCTATCCTTTCAGGTCAATGCCCCACAAATCAGAGACTGGTGAAGCAGCTCAGTGCCAGTCTGTGTAGCTTTAAATGCAGATAGTAAAATTTCCATTACTTGAAAGTCAGCTATAGTTTCAATCAAACAAACATTCTCTTCAGACCACTTCTATTCTAGTTACCTGCTCTTCCAGCAAGAAATCCAACTGAAAGCACAATGGTTTAAAGAATCAAGGGGTAACACATCTCACATCATGTTTTGTTACGCTGATCCAACTCCTTTGCTAGGAGATTAAAGCAGATGGGATCCCTTGGAGTGCTGGTACTTCAGAGAAGTACTACACACAGCAAGTGATTACTTTAAACTGGCAACACTTCATAAGCTCCACGTAAAGAAAGATCTTGTTATATAATCCACTACTGACAGGCTTGGCCTAAGCTTAATTGGAAGAAATTGCAATTTCAGCTTATTTGTAAAAAGCTCTCCCAATTAGAAGGAGAAGACGGAGGGATTCTAATCCTTTGGGAAAAAAAGGGGACAGCTTGATGATCAGGACTATCATGGAACAACTCCGCTTGGTTCACTGGGATATCCCATAGGTTGAGTTTGAGGATTGACATGGAAACCATGTATTCACTCAAGCTGGCATCCACTACACAATCATTGTAAACTGCAGCATTCATTTTAAGCTAAATTTACACTGCTCTTTCAGATTAGAGGCCAAAAGGATTGCTCAGATGCTGTTCTGCATTCAAAACCAGATTGCCTGTTCCAGGTAAATATTGGGTGTACAAGTCACCCACCTGTAGAGGTGAAACATTTCTGTACAAGTCATTGTGTGTACTTGGGGCAGAAACAAACTTTAAGAGATTAAGCAGATGATACTTTAGGTTAAAAAAAGAAGGAAATGCTGGAAACAGAAGACAGATCTGTTCCGTGGAAAGAATCAAATATTTTTGGTCTTCAGACATGGAAAGTCATCTACCTGAAACATTACAAACAGTTGAGGAAGGGTCACTGGATGCAAAAATGTTAACTTTTCCCTTCACAGATGTTGCCAGATCTGCTGAGCTCTTTTCCAGCAACTTTATTTTTGTTCTTGTTCTTTATTTACAGCACCCACAGTTCTTTCGGTTTTTTAAACTTGAAATATTAACTGTTTCTCTCTCAGGGGTTGCCTGATCGACTGAGACTTCTCTGGCATGCTCTGCTTTCGTCGTTTCCAGTAAGTTACTTTAGCTTCTAAAGGAAAGCAGACCTGAGCACGATGGTTGAAGAGCTTTTTAAAAAAAAAACTTATAAAACACTTGTATCTGCTGTCGGGATGCTCGTGGCAAAGTGAATAAGCACCCCTGTCTCTGAACTAGAAGTCTGGTTTGATCTCCCACTCCAGGAAGTGACTATTGAGAAACAGGTTGATCAACCACTCAAATCCCTCCAACGCATGGCAAAGTGGAAGAATGTGAAAAGTTGTGTGTCAGCCACGTGGTGGAATGAAATTGAAGCCTGTACCATTCTAGATTACAACTGTCATGCAAAAAAAAAACAAACACCAATGCAAAAACAGCTTAGCACATCAAAATACAGAAGGTTAAGCCCAATTGGTCAGCTGCACAACCCATCATTGTATGGCTACACACTATAGCCTGCCTGTTAATCAGTCCTGGGACCAGGTAAGAAATATAGCAAAGAAGAACAAAAATTGCTGCAGTAGAAGAAAATGGTTTGCATGTCAGTTGCTGCAAGCTATGTATTCACTCAAGCTGGCATCCACTATACAATCATTGTAAACTGCAGTATTCATTCAAGTTAATTTACAGTGCCTAATCCGTTAGATAGCAATCAAATCTCTCATTGGTAGTAGTAGTCTTGGCATTTGTTCTCACCTTACACTGGAGCTTCAGCATCATTTACTCGTATGTAACAATTAATGCTTACAACAATAGAGCAAGGATGTTACTGCCTGGAACAGACACCAAGACATGCAACAGTTGCTCAATCTTCTTGACAAGAGAGCTGGCTCCAGCACCAGGATAGTTTCACTATTCTGAGATTGTACAAGTATGTTCAAGAGTGGGGAGTTGATTTTCTATTAATTCAGCAATCTCGAGCTTAAAACAAATAGCACATCTACGTCGCTTTCGACCTGATCTCTAGGAGTGTGCTTTAACCTCAAGCACCACATTTCGCTCCCGCTCACCCCTTCCTCCTTTAAGTTGCCTCTAAAATCACTTCTCTGCCAAGAAAATGCTCATTTGCCACAACTCTACTTTTAACAAAAACAGAAGTTGCTGGAAAAGCTCAACAGGTCTGGCAGCATCGGTGAGGCGAAAAAAAAAGTTAACGTGACGAGTCCGGTGACCCCCTACTATCTTTAGCTCTGAGGTGCCCTGGATGTTTTCATGACAATTAAAAGGTGATTTAAAAGTACATGTGATTGCTAGCAGTGAATGGAGCTAGAACCCTATTCTCCCACTGTCACTTGATAACAATACTGCACTAGTTCCTTTCAAAACATGGGAGGCAGCAATAGCACCTACTCCATAACGCTCCAAAAACAGGGCTGTAGATTACACAAATTGGCAGCAACGCTCACCAAAAGCTAAAAATCTTGAAGTCATCAACAGGATCTTTCCTCATTTCAACAATGAAATCTATTGCCCACTTCACTGTGTAAATCCCATAGCAATTCTGTATGTCACAACTTTGGAACTAGCTTGTGCAACATTAAATATTACGTGTCTTCAGGCTTTTGGACAGAAGAAAGTGGGCGGAGGTTGCAAAGGGGTAACTTTCCAAATAGGAACACCTTTGCAGGAGGGGCAAAATATAGCAGCCACTATCCAGTTTCTGACCAGCTTGCCTTGTCCTCCTGAACACGATGATCATCAAATTGCTGCCACTCACAGTAGGGCTTAGATGTGTCTCAGCATGGTACCTACAGAAAATCTAGAACATCAAGAAAAACAGCTTCTATTTTGATCTAGAAAACAGACTATAATATATAGCCTATAAAGGGTACCAAGCTGATTTACTTTACTTTACCTTAATCCATTGTTAACTAGTTAACATGCAGGGTCTACAGAATTTTGAAAGATCTGCCACCTATACTTGCCCATTCATAACTTGCAAATGGAGCATAGCCAAACAAGCTAGGTTAAATAACAGTAATTGATGTAAAATATGGATCAGAATAGAAGATAAAAATGAAATATTTTACAGCTTTCCTAAGTCCTTTTGGCAAACTTGCACACCAGCAAAACTGGTTAGAGGTCATAACAGCTAGCACACTCCAAACAAACATTCCCCACAAGGAAGCTGGTTTCTAAACAAGAGAAAAAAATTCAATTTTTTTGTACAATGTTTTGAAAAGGAAAATGCTTAGGTCCATTAAAAGTTTCAGTTAAATGGATAAATGAAGACATACTTACCTTTAGATCAAGAGCCCCAAGACATTGAGGTTTTAAACAAGATTATACAGAAAGAGTGAGGATTTTAAGTTTATAGCTCTGCACAGAAAAGAAAGTGATGCTTTTAAAAGACAAATATTTAAAATATTAAAAGGCCTAATAGAACAATAAAAAGATTTTTTGGGAGAAAAATGGGGTGGGAAGATGGCAAGAGTTCATCAACCCATACACCAAAAATGTCAAAAGGCAAAGAAGAGTGTACCTTAAATTTTCAATATATTTAATTTTTGAAAAGAAAAAAAAGTGAAACAAACAGAAGTTTACTTACCTCCTCCATTTTCTGTTCAAAAAAAGTTTCCTTTTTAAAAAAACGGTTAGAAGAGGAAAAAAAAACCACTTCCCTGATATATGCACCCCAACCCTCTTTCCCCCAAATCGAATCTGGATTGATCCAGAAATTCTGGGTAATAACGAGTTGCAGATTCAGTCTCATCCACACACATTTTATACTCAGTCGATACCAGAAAGAAACATTTTGGGGGGGGGGGGGGAAGAAAGTTTACAGCAAAGGATGGGGCTCGCTCATTCTTCCTTCAAGACACCCTCCTCAAACTCACCTCCATCGGAAAATTCCTCCTTAAAATAAACAGTGGGGTCTGCAGCTGCCAAGGCAACCAGCAAGCAGAGCAGCAACCTGGTCTTCATCTTCTGGGGGACGTATCCGACTTTGGCCTTCCTAAATTACTTTTTTTTTCCTCCCTCGGTAAATATTAAGGGGGAATAAAAATGGGTGAGGGCTTGGGGTTGGGGAGGGGAGGGAAAAATGGAAAGAATTTAACACATTAACTGAAAAGCCTCTTACTGAACTGAAGCCACCAGGAATGAAGGAGCTCCCCGCGGATGCTTTTATACTGCGCGCGTCACACAAACATCACAGACGGCTAAACCGCACCTCCCCGTCCTGGCGGCGTCCCCTGTTTTGATTGGACGCCCCGGCCACTGCGGTGGATTTCCCCGGATCCTGATTGGCCTGCACTGCCGTCACCAAAACCTAGCGACCCCGCCCACCCCGCCGCCCGCCCGCCCACCAGCAGCCAGCAGGTTAGGTTGCACAGCGTGCCCAGATGGCCGACGCTGATTGGTCGCCCCAAACGTCATGGCGACCGGGGCTCTAAACCAATGGGCGACGACCACATGTTCGGTCGGCGGAAGAAACAAGGCGGGAACCGCCCACTGCAGGAGCTCGCTCCCCATTGGTGAACACGGCTTTCAATCAGATTGAGTCACAAAGGACACGTTGCTCCTCCCCCACTCCTGCAACTCCAGAGACAAGGCTTGAGTTTGCAAAACAGCTGAAGGCAAGATAGGAACATAAGAATAAAACAAAACTGCGGATGCTAGAAATTCGAAACAAATACAGAAATTGCTGGAGAAACTCAGCAGGTCTGGCTGCATCAGTGCAGTGAAAGCAGAGTCAACAAAACTGTATCAGAGATAATGGGAACTGCAGATGCTGGAGAATTCCAAGATAATAAAATGTGAGGCTGGATGAACACAGCAGGCCAAGCAGCATCTCAGGAGCACAAAAGCTGACGTTTCGGGCCTAGACCCTTCATCAGAGTGAAGGGTCTAGGCCCGAAACGTCAGCTTTTGTGCTCCTGAGATGCTGCTTGGCCTGCTGTGTTCATCCAGCCTCACATTTTATCAACAAAACTGTGCTTTGTCTCCACAGATACAGCCAGACATTATAAGTTTATACAGCAATGTCTGTTTTTATTTCAGGAACATAGGAACAAACTCGGAAGTTGCTGGAAAAGCTCACAGATGTTGCCGGATCTGCTGAAGAAAAAAATCAGAGTTAACGTAGAGATAACATCGTGTGGAGCTCCTTCATTCCTGGTGGCTTCAGCTCTGTCAGAGGCTTTTCGGTTAATGTGTTAAATTCTTTCCACTACCCCCACCCCTCCCCACCAACCCAAAAGGTCAATTTTTCTGTTCCTCTGATGTTGCCTGGCCTGCTATGTTCCTCCAGCTCCACACTGTGTTATCTCTGACTCCAGCATCGGCAGTTCTTACTATGTCAGAGGTGAAGTTTCGGGTCTGGTCACCGTTCCTCAGAACTGATGGTAGCTGGGAAAACATTGGTTTATGTGCAGAAAATAGGGAGAGGCATGGGATCGGGTGTAAATATTAGTGGGGGCTGTCAGTGACCAACAATAGATAGTGTGTAATGGCAGACTACATGATAACAAGACCTGATGTGTGGGGTAGGGGACTCAGACAAGGGAGAGTTTCGGCCCCAAAATTATTGAACTCGATATTGAGTCCAGAGGGCTGCAGAGTCCCCAGATGAGAAAATGAGGAATTATTCTTCCAGCTTGCGTTGAGCTTCACTGGAACACTGCAACAATCCAGAGACAAAGATATTGTCCACCGAACAGGATAGTGCAACTGGAAGCTCAGGGTCTTTTGTTTGCGCATGGAACGTAGATGTTCTGCGAAGCGATCACCCAGTCTACACTTTGTTTCCCTAGTGTAGAGGAGTCCACATCGTGAGCAGCAAATGCAGTCGACTAGATTCTAGGAAGTGCAGATGAAGTGTTGCTTCACCTGGAAGTTATGTTTGGGCCCTTAGATACTGAGGAGACAGGAGGTAAATGGGCAGGTGTTGTACCTTTGTCGGTTACAGGAGAGGGTGCCATGGGGCTGTGTTGGGGTTGAAGGAAGAGTGAACCGTGGAGTCCCAGAGAGAACGATTCCTGTGGAAAGCGGACAAGGGAGGGGAGGGGCATATGTGTCTGGTGGTGGAGTCTTGCTGGAGGTGATGGAAATGGCATCTGATGATCTTCTGGATGTAGATGCTGATGGGATGGTAGGTAAGGTCAAGGAGAACCCTATCGCTGTTGCGGGAGGGAGGTGAGGACGGAAGTGCAGGAGATGGTTTGGACCCATTTGAGGGCCCTGTCGACAACGGTGCCGGGAATCCTTGGCTGAGGAAGCAGGTGGACATTTCGGAGGCTCCCTTGCCCATAGTGTCCAGGGGTGTTCAGTTGGCCTCATCTGAACATGTGCGACGGAGAGGAGGAACTGAGAGAATGGGTTGGAGTCTTTACAGGAAGCAGGGTGCAAGGATTTATATTTTATAGTCCAGGTAATTGTGGGAGTCACTAATTTAACAGTGGATATTAGTCACCAATCTATCCCCAGAAATGGAAACAGAGATGTTGAGGAAGGGAAGGGAGGAGTCAGAGATTAGAACATAGGAACACTTGGAATGTAAGAAGATGGGAACGTTAGAAGATTGGAACACAACAACATTTAAACATAGGAACAGCAAGGCACATAGGAACATAGGTGCAGCACAGTGGCTCAGTGGTTAGCACTGCTGCCTCACTGCACAAGGGACTTAGGTTCCATTCTGACCTTGAGCGACTATGTGGGGTTAGCACCATGTCGGTGTGCACCAGTTGCTCTTTTTCCACTCAGTCTGAAGATGTGTTGGTTAGGTGGATAGCTCATGCTAAATTGCCCATAGTGTCCAGGGATGTGCAGGCTAGGTGGATTAGCAGGGCTGGGGGTATCTTGTTGGGATGCTCTTTGGACGTTTGGTGTAATCCTCGTGGGCCAAATGGCCTCCATCTGCACTGCAGGGATTCTAGGAACATAAGCAACACGGGAACATCAGAACAGGAGTAAACTATTCAACCCCTTGAGTCTGTTTTGCCATTCATTAGATCATTGGCTAATCTGTGAGCTAACTCCATATACCTGCAACAAAAACAAATTACTTGAGGAAACCTAGCAGGTATTGCAACATCTGTGGGAGAAAACAGAGTTAACATTTCGAGTCCAGTAATCCTTCCTCATAACACATACTACCTGCCTTTGGACATAACCCCTAATAACTGTGCTTGACAAAAAGTAATCCACTTCAGATTTAAAAAAGAAAACTGATCAGCATCAACTTCAACTTATAGAAGGAAGTTCCGAACCCAACAGCTCCCAGTCGCAAACCACTTCAACTGCCCCTCCCACTTCTTGGACGACATGTCCATCCTGGGCCTCCTCCAGTGCCACAACAATGCCACCCGAAGGCTGCAGGAACAGCACCTCATATTCTGCCTGGGAACCTTGCAGCCCAATGGTCTCAATGTGGACTTTACAAGCTTCAAAATCTCCTCACCCCAGACCTCATCCCAAGACCAGCCGCTCTCGTCCTCACCTCCATGACCTGTCCCTCCCAACTACCTGCCCCTCCCTCCTCACCGACCAACTCCCATCCGAACTCCCGACCTACACTCACCTGCACTGGCTTCATCCCCGTCTCCTTGACCTGTCCATCTTCCCTCTCACCTACCCACACCTCTGTTCTCAGTGACCAACCACCATCCCAACTCCCTACCTACACTCACTTCTACTAGCTTCATCCCCACCTCCTTGACCTGTCTGTCTTCTCTCCATTTATTGGCTCCACTATCCACCTTCTATCATTACGTCCCCTTCTCTCTATTTATTTCAGAGCCCCCTTCCCGTCCCCCATTTCTGAAGAAGGGTCCAGATCCGAAATGTCAGCTTTCCTGCTCCTCTGATGCTGCCTGGCCTGCTGTATTCATCCAGCTCCACACCTTGTTATCTCAGGCTCCAGCATCGGCAGTTCCTCTAAAACCTCTCGTGTGTAAAAGCACTTCCTAACATCTCTCCTGAATGGTTTGCCCTAACTTTTAAATTATGTCCCCAAGTTCTAGAATCCACAACCATTGGAAATAGTTTATCTTCATCTACCCTATCTTTTCCTGTTAATATCTCAAACACTTTGATCAGATCATTCCTTATCCTTCAGAATTCTAGGGAATAAAGACCTAATTCATATCATAGATAATGGGAACTGCAGATGCTGGAGAATCCAAGATAACAAGGTGTGGAGCTGGATGAACACAGAAGGCCAAGCAGCATCTTAGGAGCACAAAAGCTGATGTTTCGGGCCTATACCCTTCATCAGAAAAGGGTCGAGGCCCAAAACATCAGCTTTTGTGCTCCTAAGATGCTGCTTCACCTGCTGTGTTCACCCAGCTCCACACTTTGTTATTGCTAATTCATATCATCCTTCCTCTTAATTTAATCCTGAAGTCCAGGTAATATTTGCAATATCAGTCTCATAAGAATGTAAGAAAACAAAAGTCTCTCCCAGGCCTGTTCTTCTGTTTGATAAGATTACCACCTATGTTTTTCCCAAATTCCCTTGAATATACTTAACAACTAAGAATGTGCAGTCCTCTAGATGGTTAAATTTCTTATTGTTAGACCACCTTCATCCCCAAGATGTGGTTTCTAATTCTAGATTTTCCATCCAGTGAGTTCTAGCATCTGCTCAGTAAAACCTTCAAGGATTGTATTTCTTGCTCTGTTCTATTACCCTAATGCACTTTGTGTGTATGATCTGCCTGTTCAGCACGCAAAACAAAACATCTCAGTGTACCTAGGTACATGTGACTATCATAACAATAAATCAAATCAAGGTTCCCATGGGTTTTCTATGAGATCACTTCTCATTCTTCTAAACTCCCTAGCATATACTTTTATTTTCAAACAACAATCTATCCCTTCCTCTTAACAACCCATCATCTTTCCTTTTAATTTAACCCTAAAGTCCAGGTAATGTTCTTGTAAATTTACGTTGTACACCCTCCAAGGCCAACATGGCCATTGCATTAGACATCATTTGGGGATGTGGTGGGGTGTTTCAAACATATTAATTAAGGAATTTAACAGGCCTTACTCCTTACAGAAAAAATATATGGGGGTTGGTTAGCTCAGTTGGCTGGACAGATGGTTTGCAATGCAGAGTAACACATGGGTTCAGATCCCACCATGACTGAGGCTCCATGAAGGATTATCTCAGGCTTTTTTGCAGTACTCCAGTATTGCTGAAAGAACACCTCCTTCAGGGTCTTACAGGTCTCAATTTCAAGTTTTACAATAATGTAAAACAAAGTCCTGTGGAGGCTGGAGATCTGAAATGCACAAAAACAGAAATTGCTGGGGAAACTCAGCAGGTCTGGCGGCATCTATGGAGAGAAAGCAGAGTTAATGTTCAGAGTACAGTGACATTCCTTCAGTTTTGATGTTTGAAACATTAACTGTTTTCTCAGTACAGAAGCTGCCAGCCCCGAGATTCTCCAGCCGTTTCTGTTTATCAAGTTTAACAATTTTTGATTACCACTTCCACATCACAGGTCTTGAGATGAAATGGTTTGCTTTTAGTATAACCAACTCACTTTCACTTACTCATAGCTCCCATTTTACCTACTTAGCTTCTTTTCTTGCCTGGTTTACTATCAACAATTCCTTTGCATGAGCACCTTTTATTTCACTATCTCTCCAGGTTCTCTCTTCTCATATCCGCTCACTCCTTCACCCCATCATCAACATAAATACCACCTTTTCCCAATGCTATCAGTTCTGAAGAAGGGTCACTGGACCTGAAACATTAACACAGTTTTCTCTTCGTAGATGCTGTCAGGCCCGAAACGTCAGCTTTTCTGGTCCTAAGATGCTGCATGGCCTGCTGTGCTCATCCAGCTCTACACTTTGTTACCTTAAATAAAGGAACACTTGGAAATGAAGATACTGATTGTACCAGTTTGAACTCAAGCTCCATTTTAAAGTAACCAAGATGATCTGGCTCAAGGAGAGTATATTTTCCACTGATATGCAGGGCACAACATTAGGCAGGCCATAATACGATTGATGCTCAAAAACTCTTCTTCACACAAAGGGTGTTAGTAGTGTAGCGAAGTACCTCACACGAAAAGTGATAGATATAATTCAAACACAGAAGGAAAAACAGTAATTCTGGTGAAGGGTCTAGGCTCGAAACATCAGCTTTCCTGCTCCTGTGATGCTGCTTGGCCTGCTGTGTTCATCCAGCTCTACACCTTGTTATCTCAGATTCTCCAGCATCTGCAGTTCCTACTATCTCTGATTCAGACCAATATGTCTCATTGCCAGAATTACTGTTTTTCCTTCTGTGTTTGAATTATATCTATCACTTTTCCTGTGAGGTACTTCGCTACACTACTAACACCCTTTGTGTGAAGAAGAGTTTTCAAGCATCAATCCTACTATGACCTGCCTAATGTTGTGCCCTGCATATCAGTGGAAAATATACTGTCCTTCAGCCAGATCAATCAGTTGCAAAATCCTTAAAAACGTTCAATCATGCTTTAACTTTCTATACTCTAGAGGATGCAAACTTAGTTTTTTTTCCAAGAAGTTATTTTCAGAAATATACTTTATTCATAAAAAGTATCTTCATATGTATACATTGTCACAAATGCAGTTTGGTTCTGTGCAGTAACATATCAAAGGAACAAACAAACATTGGAGTTTGACTCTATCAAAACAAATCAAAAGGTATCTCTGACATATAAAAGACTATGTTTACATGAATTTGAGGCACTGGGAGGGTCCAATAACTAAACAGATCCCCATTTAACTTTGGCAGAAAGACTTAGACAGTGGTCTTTCCCCACTGTACCTTGGCAGTAGCTGCCCCTCAGCACAAGAATACAAACCTAGTTAATAGAACATAGAACATCACAGGACAGTACAGGCCCTTCGGCCCTCAATGTTGTGCCGACCTGTCATACCGATCTCAAGCCCATCTAACCTACACTATTCCATGTACGTCCATATGCTTATCCAATGACAAATGTACCTAAAGTTGGTGAATCTACTAGCGTTGCAGGCAAAGCGTTCCATTCCCTCACTACTCTCTGAGTAAAGAAACTACCTCTGACATCTGTCCTATATCTTTCACCCCTCAATTTAAAGCAATGCCCCCTCGTGCTCACCATCACCATCCTAGGAAAAAGGCTCTCCCTATCCACCCTATCTAACCCACTGATTATTTTATATGTTTCAATTAAGTCACCTCTCAACCTTCTTCTCTCTAATGAAAACAGCCTCAAGTCCCTCAGCCTTTCCTCGTAAGACCTTCCCTCCATACCAGGCAACATCCTAGTAAATCTCCTCTGCACCCTTTCCAAAGCTTCCACATCCTTCTTATAATGCGGTGACCAGAACTGTACGCAATACTCCAAGTGCGGCCGCACCAGAGTTTTGTACAGCTTCACCATAACCTCTTGGTTCCGGAACTCGATCCCTCTATTAATAAAAGCTAAAACACTGTATGCCTTCTTAACTGCCCTGTCAACCTGGGTGGCAACTTTCAAGGATCTGTGTACATGTACATCGAGATCTCTCTGCTCATCTACACTACTAAGAACCTCACCGTTAGCCCAGTACTTTGCCTTCTGGTTACTCCTACCAAAGTGCATCACCTCACACTTTTCTGCATTAAACTCCATTTGCCACCTCTCAGCCCAGCTCTGCAGCTTATCTATGTCTCTCTGCAACCTACAGCATCCTTCGTCACTGTCCACAACTCCACCGACCTTAGTGTTGTCTGCAAATTTACTAACCCATCCTTCTACGCCCTCATCCAGGTCATTTATAAAAATGACAAACTGCAGTGGACCCAACACCGACCCTTGCGGTACACCACTAGTAACTGGTCTCCAGGATGAACATTTCCCATCAACTACCACCCTCTGTCTTCTTTCAGCAAGCCAATTTCCGATCCAAACTGCTATGTCTCCCACAATTCCATTCCTCCGCATTTTGTACAATAACCTATTGTGGGGAACCTTGTCGAACGCCCTGCTGAAATCCATATACACCACATCAACCGGTTTATTCTCATCTACCTGTTTGGTCACCTTCTCAAAGAACTCAATAAGGTTTGTGAGGCACGACCTTCCCTTCACAAAACCGTGCTGACTATCCCTAATCAATTTATTCTTTTTAGATGATTATAAATCCTATCCCTTATAACCTTTTCCAACACTTACCAACAACTGAGCTAAGGCTCACTGGTCTATAATTACAACGGTTGTCTCTACTCCACTTCTTGAACAGGGGAACCACATTTGCTATCCTCCAGTCATCTGGCACTATTCCTGTAGACAATGACGAGTTAAAGATCAATGCCAAAGGCTCGGCAATCTCCTCCCTGGCTTCCCAGAGGATCCGAGGATAAATCCTATCCGCCCCAGGGGACTTATCTATCTTCATCCTCTGAAGGGTTTCTAATACCTCTTCCTTGTGAACCTCAATCCCACCTAGTCTAGTAGCCTGTATCTCAGTATTCTCCTCGACAACATTGTCATTTTCTAGAGTGAATACCGTCGAAAAATATTCATTTAGCACTTACCCTATCTCATCTGACTCCACACACAACTTATCACTACTATCCTTGATTGGCCCTAATCTTACTTTTGTCATTCTTTTATTCCTTAAATACCTATAGAAAGCCTTAGTTTACCCTGATCCTATCCGCCAACAGCTTCTCATGTCTCCTCCGGGCTCTTCTGAGCTCTCTCTTTAGGTCTTTCCTGGCTACCTCGTAGCCCTCAAGTGCCCTAACTGAGCCTTCACATCTCATCCTGACATAAGCCTTCTTCTTCATCTTGATCAGAGATTCCACCTCCTTCGTAAACCACGGCTCCCGCACTCTACAGCTTCCTCCCTGCCTGACAGGTACTTACTTATCTAGGACACACAGGAGCTTTTCCTTGAATAAGCTCCACATTTCTAATGTGCCCATCCCCTGCAGTTTCCTTCCCCATCCTATGCTCCCTAAATCATGCCTAATCTCATCGTAATTGCCTTTCCCCCAGCTATAACTCTTGCCCAGTGGTATACACCTATCCCTTTCCATCACTAAAGTAAACATAACAGAATTGTGGTCGCTAACACCAAAGTGCTCACCTACTTCCAAATCTAACACCTGGCCAGGATCATTACCCAGTACCAAATCTAATGTGGCTTCGCCCCTGTTGGCCTATCTACATACTGTGTCAGGAAGCCCTCCTGCACACAATGGACAAAAACTGACTATCTATAGTACTCGAACTATAGTGTTCCCAGTCAATATTTGGAAAGTTGAAGTCCCCCATGACAACTACCCTGTCTCTCTCACTCCTATCGAGAATCATCTTTGCTATCCTTTCCTCTATATCTCTGGAACTATTCGGAGGCCTACAGAAAACTCCCAACAGGGTGACCTCTCCTTTCCTGTTTCTAACCTCAGCCCATACTACGTCAGTTGACGAGTCCCCAAACATCCTTTCTGCAACTGTAATACTGTCCTTGACCAACAATGCCACACCTCCGCCCCTTTTACCATCTTCTCTGTTCTTACTGAAACATCTAAATCCCGGAGCCTGCAACAACCATTCCTGTCCCTGCTCTATCCATGTCTCCGAAACGGCCACAACATCGAAGTCCCAGGTACTAACCCATGCTGCAAGTTCATTATAATGTTTCATCATAACGTAACTCTTGGTGCCCTGTGAACATTCTGGCGAATGGTGCATGCCTTTTCAGTACACTCTTTCTAAGATGTGGTGCGTAAAACTGTACATAGTACTTGAGACATGGTTTAACCATGGCTTTTTATGATTTAAGCAGAAACCCACCCCTTTTACATTCTAATCTTCTGGATATAAAGGCTAACATTATATTTTTTGTTTGTACCTGACAAATACAATTTAATGGCTTTTGTAATTTTTGTCTCATGGGATGTGGACGTTATTGGCAAGAGCAGTATGAATCACTTATGAACTATTGGCCGTTTCAGAAATCAGTCACATTGCAGTGAATTTGGAGTCACATGGAGGCCAGACTGGGTATGGACGGCAGATTTCCCGCCCTTAGGAGCATTAGTGAATGAGATGGGCTTTATAACAATTGATGATAATTCAACTGCATCCTTGGCTAAAACGAGCTTCAATCCCGGATTTATTAACTAAATTTAAATTCCAGCTGCTGCCATGTGGGATTTGGACCCATGTAACCCATGCATTAGTCTGGGTTCAGAAACATTACCACTATGCCACAACCTCCCCCAGAGATTTCTAAAATGTCTTCAGAGATTTTCTCCCCCCATTTAAAGTTTATAGACTTTGATTTCAAAATACAACACCGTGCAATTCCATAGCACCTTCAAAACTGACAAGAGTATTATCATAACTTTTGACACACTTCAATCTCTCTTGTTGACCGCTCCACTTGTTTGTCTGTTTAAAGATCTGTGATGAGTTCCTTTCACAGGGAATAGCCACAATCACACACTGGGGTCCAATATAAGGTAACGGGTTGTGTTGTGCAATTCAATTTTGATAGAGTATGCCTCATTCATATTGAATAGGGCCAAACAAGCTTGAGGGACTATAGGAACTTTGCTGAGATACTTCACTTCATTTGAAACACAGGATCTTGCACTGCCATTAGCGATTTCAATTGGCATTGAAACATTACACAAGAACAGGCAAAAAATAAGTATCATTGAATCCTACAGTGCAGAAATAGGCCATTCAGCCCATTGAGTCCACAACAAACCTCTGAAAAGTATCCCACCCTGACTCAGCCACCTCCTCTATCCCCATAATCCCACATTTACATAGCTAATCCATGTCTCTGGACACTGCAGAGAACTTTTTTTTAAACACAGCCAACCAACCTAACCTGCAGATCTTTGGACTGTGGGAGGAAATCTACACAGCAGAAACCCACAAAGGCAGAAAGAACGTGCAAACTCCACACAGACAGTCACCCAAGGCTGGAATTGAACCCGGGTCCCCTGAGGTAACCGTGCTAACCCACTGGGCCAACATGTTGCCCGTGAAGTAGATAAGCCTCAGAGTCATACAGTCATTAGAGCTGTACAGCATGGAAACAGACCTTGACAAGTTCAACTTGTCCCTGTCGACCAGATATCCTAAACAAATCTAATCCCATTTGCCAGCAATTGGCCCATGTGCCACTAAACCCTTCCTATTCAAATACCCATCCAGGTGCCTTTTAAATGTTGTAATTGTACCAGCCTCCAGCACTTCCGCTGGCAGCTCATTCTAGACTTGGGAGAGTTTTTGAAGTGCTTCCTTTCCTCCTCACATTCAAGTGCCTTCCTTGAGCTGGACACACAAGGTGTGCTTCGGCAGTCAAAATCCAGGCACCCTAAGCACATAGCCAACCCAGCAGAAGTTGGCTTTGGATGATCATGACCTTGCTACTGGTGCTATTGGCTCCTTCAAGGACACTGATGTTAATATGCCTGGTCATCTGATCTAAAAGCTCCTTAAGTGGCTTGCTGTCATATTGCATTTTATAATTCAGCACCTCTGGGTGTTTTGCTACTTAAAAAACACCATACAGACACTACATAAACACAAGTTCTTGTTGCTGGTTGAAGGGCACCTTTAAAGGATAGAGTAACAATTATTTTTATTACTTGCTCGTAGGATGTGGGCATCAGTGTTCAAACTTTAACTGCCCATTCCTAATTACTGTTGAGTTGTTGGTTCCTACTTGAACTATTGCACCCATGTGGCATGGTTACCCATCATACCATCAGGGAAGGATATCAAAGATTTTGACCCAACTTTGCTGGAGGAAAACAGGAAAATAAGGGATGGAACACTGAAGAAAATGAAAAGATTTGTGTGCGGGAGCAGAACACAAAGCCATTGGTGGAAGCGTTTACATGAGTTTTTTAATGCAGGATCGTTTGGTGACCAGGTTTTGGTAATGTGCTAAACTACTACCAACAGGAGAGATAGTAGGAGTTGCTGATGCTGGAGTCTGAGATAACAAGGTGTAGAGCTGGATGAACACAGCAGGCCAGGCAGCATCATAGGAGCAGGAAAGCTGATGTTTTGGGTCTGAGCTTCTTTCGAAGGGTCAGCTTTCCTGCTCCTCTGAAGCTGCCTGGCCTACTGTGTTCATCCAGCTCTACGCCTTGTTATTTCTTACTCCAAACAGGATCTCTTTGCAGCCAGTGAGAGGCACAGCCTCTCTTTGCCTGTTCTTCCACTGAGGGCAAAAAATATGAAGGCCATTGTAGAAAGTGACAATACATCCGAGTCACAATTAAATATGTGACACTTGATATCGGATTTGCACGTAAATCACACACTTTCATTACACTCAATGCTAATAAATTGTAAAGTGCTTCCTGGCTCTATTGAAGCTAAATGGAATTTGCATGTGTAATAGCTGGTTGATATGTGAATTGCCACCGACAAAACTTAAAATGCAAAATACAAGCTGCAAATGTAGGAAAATTTTTTAACGTGCGGTAGTAGACGCATACCCTATGAGAATGATAAATAAAGGCAACATAGGACTACAGTCCCATTGGAAGGAGGTGTAATGGGTGATTGAACTCGAGAGTGTCCATGCCTCAGGCGAGGTGGAGGGGATGTTGAGGAGGGTCCTTCGTAGTAACTTCAGCCTGTGCAGGAATTGAAACCCCACTGCTGCATCGCAATTGATGAAACAAAGCCATTAACTACAGAATGTTGTTTAACCTGTTCTATTGGAACTTATTTAGACCCATCACTTAGGCACCAATCACAAAAAAACCAGCTCTATTAGGTAGGATATGTTGTCTGAATGCCTGACACCAGACTTCCAAAGCACTTAGAATTGTGGCAAGTTGTGGCAAGAAACTTGCAGGAGGACTCACATTTCAACTCCCCCCTCCCAATCCTTAGATGACATGTCCATCCTAGGACTCCTGCAGTGCCATAATGATGACACCCGTAGGTTGCAGGAACAGCAACTCATATTCCGTTCGGGAACCCTGCAGCCCATTAGTATCTATGTGGATTTCACCAACTTCAAAATCTCCCCTCCCCCCACTGCATCCCGAAATCAGCCCAGCTCATCCCCGCCTGCCTAACCTGTTCTTCCTCTCACCTATCCCCTACTCCCACCTCAAGCCGCACCTCAATTTCATACCTACTAACCTCATCCCGCCCCCTTGACCTGTCCGTCCTCCCCAGACTGACCTATCCCCTGCCTATCTCCCCACCCATACTCTCCTCTCCACCTATCTTCTCCTCTATCCATCTTCGGTAGGCCTCCCACTTTTTCCCTATTTATTTCAGAATCCTCTCCCCATCCTCCTTTTCTGATGAAGGGTCTAGACCCGAAACATCAGCTTTTGTGCTCCTAAAATGATGCTTGGCCTGCTGTGTTCATCCAGCTCCACACTGTGTTATCTCGGATTCTCCAGCATCTGCAGTTCCCATTATCTCGGATCACACTTTGTAGGGATGGCCTCAAAGAAGTCAAACATCCCTGGTGACTCATGGGAGACCCTGGACTGCGAACAATCAAAATCAAGAAGGTTCAGGTACAGAAATTCAACCCAGTAGACAACATTTCACTGGGTATGTGCAGAGGCAAAGTCAGTGGGAAATCACAAACCACCAAATAACCTGTTTATCCAGCAATTCTAGTACCACCTGACTAACATGTGGCAGAATCTGCAAAGCACCCATTGAATATCACTGGCTAACTCAGAAACAATCAGAGATAATCCCAGCCCAGCTCGTCCCCTCCCGCCACTGCAACCCAAAACCAGCCCAACTCGTCCCTGCCTCCCTAACCTGTTCTTCCTCTCACCTATCCCCTCCTCCCACCTCAAGCCGCACCTCCATTTCCCACCTACTAACCTCATCCTGCCTCCTTGACCTGTCCGTCCTCCCTGGACTGACCTATCTCCTCCCCACCGATACGCTCCTCTCCACCTATCTTCTCCTCTATCCATCTTCGGTCCGCCTCCCCCTCTCTCCCTATTTATTTCAGAACCCTCTCCCCATCCCCCTCTCTGATGAAGGGGCTAGGCCCGAAACGTCAGCTTTTGTGCTCCTGAGATGCTGCTTGGCCTGCTGTGTTCATCCAGCTTCACACTTTGTTATCTCAGAAACAATCACATTGCTTTGGAATTGCAAGTCATCCCCAATCCCCAAGGACTGCCTAAACAGAAGAAGGAATTTATCAAATATTAGTCCCCAGTTGGAGCTTTGCGGTCAATTCTGGACATCAAGTCTAATGAAGAATCTGACTTTACAGAGGGGCCGCAGGAGATTATTAGACAGAATGAAAGACTATAGTTATATGAATAGACTAGGCAAGACAAACGGAAATTGTTCTCCTTTGAGCAGAAATGCTTGTGAAAGATCTAATATGTGTTCAAAATCATGAAGTGTTTGGCAATGTAAGTAATGAGAAGCAGTAACAAGAGGGTCAATCCAGCAAGCACAGATTCAGTTCTCAAAATGACATCCCTTGACTCGGAATGCTGTACAGATTCATTGAGGCTCAGTGTAAGCTTACAGAACAGAAATCCATTTTCAGTTAGGATCATCACTGCTTTCCTGACTCAGCACTGAGTTCAATAAATTTCAGACCATAATCTTAGTTGAAATTTTGTTTCCTTTCTTTTAACCTTCTTGGTTTTGCACATTTATCTGTTTTCAGACCATAGCACACCTGCTCTGCGAACCTTTGTTTCTTTTCTTGTACCATCGCAAGTCAAAAACCAGAACAAAAACAAAAAACAGCAAGGAGTCGGGGCATCTTGGTGAGGTCGTACAGGATGTTGGTGAGGCCACTTTTGGAGTACTGTGTGCTGTTCTGGTTGCCCTGTTATAGCAAGGATATTGTTAAATGGGAGAGGGTTCAGAAAACATTTACCAGGATGTTGCCAGGGCTGCATGGTTTGAGTTATAAGGATAGCCTGGAACTTTTTTTCCCAGGAGCGTAGGAGGCAGAGGACTTTATACAGGTTTATAAAATCATGTGGGGTACAGATAAGGTGAATAGCAAAATGTCTTTTCCTTATGGTGGGGGAGTTTGAAAAAGAGGCATTTTTCAAGGTGAGAGATGAAAGGTTTAAAAGGGACCCAAGGGGCAACTTTTTCATACCGAGGGTGGTTCATATGATGAATGAACTGCCAGAGGAAGCAGTAGATGCAGGTAGTGCTGTAATCTTCTTTGTTCTTTGTTACATTTACAACATTCAAAAGACATATGGGTAAGTATATGAATAGGAAAGGTGTCAAGGAATATGGACCAAACGCCAGCAAGTGGGGCTAGTTTAGTTCGGGAAACCTGGTTCAGCACGGATGAGTTGGACCAAAGGGTCTGTTTCCATGCTCCATGACTCTAAGACATTACTACTTGGAAATTATCATGATGGGGCAACCAGAGTTCCATTTTAAGGTACAGATCATGATTTGGACTAGTATCTGTCATTCACGAAATTAACGTGTTCTTTATCCTTTGGGGAAATGAAAAACTCATGAGTTAATCTCTCCTTCCTTTGCTTTGCTTTGGCCTTCTGACCTTCCTTTGGTCCTCACCCACCTCTTATTTAAAACCCAATGCAAAGTTAAGAAATAGAAGAAGAAGTAGTAGATCATTTGGCCACTTGAGCCTGCACTGCCACTCAATAAGATATGGCTGATTTGCTGGGTTTTGAATTCCACATTTCCATCTACTCCTGCCAAATATAAGAGTTTATCTACCTCCACCCTTAAAATATTAAATGACGCTGTCCCACTGCCTTGTGAGGCAGAGAATTCTGAAGTTACTTTGCTAACCTAGTTCTGATGAAAGGTCACAAAGCTAAAACATAAACTCTTCACAAACACTGCCTGGTCTACTATGTATCTTGCATTTTCAGCTTTAAGGTAGTTGGTAAAAGAATGGCATCATGGACAACACAGATATGGTGGGGCGAAGGGCCTGTTCCCGTCCTGTACTGCAAGGAATGTAGCAGGTTACTACGATCTAGAATGCACTGTCTGAAAGGGTAGAGGAATTTGACTTAATAGATATTTTCAAAAGGGATTGGGCAAAAATTCTTATGTGGAAAAAAAACTGCAAGGTAGTAGGGACACACTGTGATCGTAGTTGAACAGCTCTGTATATAAACTGGCATGAGTACATTGGACAGGTCCATTTCTATCAATGCCTGCAACCAGGGAATGAGTAAACTACAACATGATGTTCAAAAAGTTCAGGGAGTAAGAAATTATTTGAAAATGAAAGGTCTTGTACAGACGGAGTAATCTTACAATGTTCTGGTCTGAGCAGAGCCTCACTGATCATAAGCATCAAGTTTCTGACCAATGTTCGCTAGCTGCGAGATCTTGCAAAACAAGCACTTAAATGGAAGGGTGCAGGAATGATTAAAGATAGGATAAACAAATCAGGATTAAATGTAGCATGATCACATTACCAGGATTGGTCAGTATTTACAGGCCGTCCCCAAATGCTCTTCAGAAGGTAGTGATGAACAAACTTTCAAACTGCTGTAAATGTAAAAACATAGAAAATAAGACTAGGCCATTCAGCCCTTCGTGCCTGTTCCTCTGTTCAATATGACCAACTGACTGTTCCTACTTTCTCCCTGTGCCCTTTGATCCCTGTAACACCAGGAACTATATTTAACTCTTTGTTGAAAACATTCAATCTCTCGGCCTCACTCGCTTTGGTGGCAGAGAATTCCACAGGCTCACCACCCTCTGGATGAAGCAATTTCTCCTCACCTCAGACCTTCTGGTAAGATGGCGGTGGAGTAGGGCCTACGAGCCAGGGCTCATCCACATTTCTTTTTGTTTCTTTTCTTTTGTTTGTCTTCTCTCTTTACTTATTTGTTCTTTTCTTCTCTTCCTTGCCTCTTGTTGAAGAGCTCGGTTGCAGTAATGGTGTCGGTGGTGAGTGGGCCCAGCAGCGTGGACTCGTGGTGGAGGTGTCAGAGGCGAGTTTGGCTTCTGCATCAACGAGGCGGTCCTAGTGCCAACTCGTGGCTGCCGTGTTGGGGGGGGGGGGGGGAAGAGTTTGGGCTCCTGGCAATGTCTGCGTCAGGCGCAAATTCATGGAGGTGGAGGCGGCAGAGACAGAGAAAAGTTTGGGCCCAGTACAGGACCCTGCAGCATTGGCAGTGGCTACATCGATGAGGCAGGCCTGAAGTGGACTCACGACGGCAGCAGTGTTGAGTTTAGACTGGTGCGGGACCCGGCAGCATTGGTGGCATCTGCTTTGGCGAGGTCTAGCTCGGCTCATGGAGGCCAGGGCATCGGTGGAGGTGAGATGGTGCCAAAGAAGAGGTGACTTTCATTTCAGTGGCGGCAGCAGCAGCGAAGGGGCCTCGTGTCTGGCCACTACTCCCATGACCCATGATGGAGCACTCAACAAGAAGGACGCACAGTTGAACATCTTTTCTTTGATTCTTCATTTTTCTGCCTTCACATTCTACATTTTGGTTCACTTTTCTGTGTTTTAAGATAATGGTGGAGAGTGGCAACGAGTATACAAGACCTTTCACCGTATTTTTTTAAAACAAAATACACGTGACAATAAACAAATCAAATAAATGGCCTACCTGAGACTGTGGCCCCTGGTGCTGGAGACTTTCCTGTTCAGCAAGGGGCAAGATTGGGACTTCTCTTGCTCCCTTATTGGTTTCCAACCAGAGAAGTTGATTAACCCTATTAATCCATGAAACAAAACCAACAATAGCACTTATGTTGCACTTTTCGTGACCACCAGACTCTGCATTACAGCAGTGAATTATTTTTGAAATACAGTCATTGTTATAATGTCGGAAATACGGCAGCCAATTTAGGCAGAGCAAGGTCCGATAAACAACAAAATCAATAAATGACCAGATCATCTACTTTCGTGTTGTCAATTGAGGGGTGAATATCAGCCAACACTCCAGAATTAATTCCACGTCCTTGCTACAAAATAGTGTCACTGAATCTCTTACATCAACCAAATAAGGCTGGTGGAGCCTCAGTTTAAGGTCTCATCTGAAAACGACACTCCTTCTGCACTGCATCATGCTACGACTCCAGCTGATGTTAAAATTGGACAAGTCAGATTCCAAACTGAAACTTAGCTTGTTAGATTTTTTTTTCCAAACATGGAGGTCAATTATTAAACACATTCATAAAATGTGGCTAGTCTACTTTTAACACAAAGAATAAGATGTTTATTACACAAGGAAACAAAAAGTACCATTTGAGGGGAGATGAAAAGACTGAAAACATTTAATTAAAGACATTAGAGAAAGATTCAAGTTCACACTACCTCTTTCCCCCCCCCCAACAAAATTGTTACAAACGCACAAATTTCAGTGAACAGTTGTCATTATCGCTACTAGCACTCGGACCAGAACTGGTACAAGTACAACCAGTTTCCTTTTAGAAAGTTTCTGAGCCATCATTAGTTTTTCTCTAACACAAACTGCAAGCTACAATCACTACTACTTTCAGAGCAACTACACAAGTTCCCCAAACCCTGCAGTCCTCCACTTTCTGGCATAAAATATACTGACTGACGTTTCAGATTCTGTTCTTCTGTGACATTCAACCTTGGTCATCCCTGAACCATTCACCTCAAAAGGTTTAAAATCTCATTAAAATTATATAATAAAAGACTCTAAGACTTTCAATCCACAGCCCCCAAGCTCCTCAATGAAATTCTATAAGCAAACAATGTGTTCCCTCCTTAACAAATAAAACGAAAAAGAACATAAAATTAAAATTATACATGGTTCCTAACAAATGAGTTTATCTGCTTTGATTTTAGCTCAGTTCCCTGGAGTGGGGCTTGGGCTCACAACCTTTTCACTTGGAGGTGTGAACACTGGCAGCTGAGGCACAGTCAACTGCTCTGCCCAGCACCAAAAGAAACTACAGTTGTGAACACAGCTCCCTCCATCACACAAGTCAACCTTCCATCCACTGACTCCATCCGTATTTCTTGCTGCCTCAGGAAGGCAGCCAACATAATCAAAGACCACTCCCACCCTGGTTGTAATCTCATCCGTCGGGCAGAAGACACAAAAGCTTGAACATGTGAACCAACAGATTCAAAAACAGCTTCCACCCTACTGTTATTAGACTTTTGACAGACCTCTCTAATTTAAAATTTAATGCTGATCTCTCTGTTTGACCTTCTCTGCAGCCGTAATGTTGTTTTCCTCACTCTGTTCTATTACCCTAATGCACTTTTTCGGTATGATCTGTCTGTACTGCATGCAAAACAAAACTTTTCACTGTAGCTAGGTACATGGCTTTAAAATAAATTAAACAAGCTAAAAAGTACTTATTTATTTAGAAAAAGCCATGTTGCTCTAATGGACAATCTAGAGTTGGCAATATTAATGATTGACTGATGAGCGATATATTGACCTGGGTTAAAATTCTCCAGCAACTACTATAATTCCTCTCACCTCCTCAAACACAGTACAAATCTGTGTCCAAGACAACAAAATGTGAGGCTGGATGAACACAGCAGGCCAAGCAGCATCTCAGGAGCACAAAAGCTGACGTTTCGGGCCTAGACCCTTCATCAGAGAGGGGGATGGGGTGAGGGTTCTGGAATAAATAGGGAGAGAGGGGGAGGCGGACCGAAGATGGAGAGAAAAGAAGACAGGTGGAGAGAGTATAGGTGGGGAGGTAGGGAGGGGATAGGTCAGTCCAGGGAAGACGGACAGGTCAAGGAGGTGGGATGAGGTTAGTAGGTAGATGGGGGTGCGGCTTGGGGTGGGAGGAAGGGATGGGTGAGAGGAAGAACAGGTTAGGGAGGCGGAGACAGGTTGGACTGGTTTTGGGATGCAGTGGGTGGAGGGGAAGAGCTGGGCTGGTTGTGTGGTGCAGTGGGGGGAGGGGACGAACTGGCTGGTTTAGGGATGCAGTTGGGGAAGGGGAGATTTTGAAACTGGTGAAGTCCACATTGATACCATTGGGCAGCAGGGTTCCTAGGCGGAATATGAGTTGCTGTTCCTTCAACCTTCGGGTGGCATCGTTGTGGCACTGCAGGAGGCCCATAATGGACATGTCATCTAGAGAATGGGAGGGGGAGTGGAAATGGTTTGCGACTGGGAGGTGCAGTAGTTTGTTGCGAACTGTGCGGAGGTGTTCTGCAAAGCGGTCTCCAAGCCTCCGCTTGGTTTCCCCAATGTAGAGGCCTGCTGTGTTCATCCAGCCTCACATTTTGTTGTCTTGGATTCTCCAGCATCTGCAGTTCCCATTATCACAAATCTGTGTCCAGCTTTCCCAGAATTCAATGCTTGAATCCTTCAGTCAGGTTCATCCTTCAACCCTGATTCAGTTCTTTATTAAAGTTATAAATTACACGGTAAGTGACTGTACAAAGGTAAACTCAGCCTTCTTGTGGCTTTCAGCCTTTGATAGAGTTGACCACCCATCCTTCTCCAATACCTCACCACTGTTGTCCAATTAGATGGGATTGTCCTATTCTGGTTCCATTCTTAATTTATCTAATTATAGCCAAGCAATCACTTGCAATAGCTTCTATTCCTACTTTCATACAGTTCCCCCGGTGTCATCCACATATCTATTGTTCCTCCTCTCCAAGTTCTCATTGAAATTACTGCCTCCCTGCAGTCTGAAATTTCACATGTACAGTGATCACACCAAGCTCCACCTCTCTCATCGTCTCTGTTGTTTTTAAAATGATCAGACTGCTTATCTGACATCCCAAAATGCGATACGCAGATACGTCTTCAACTTATATATTGGGAAGACTGAAGACAGGATTTTCTGCCTCCACTTCAAACTTACCCTAGCTAAATTATATCAACTCCCCCCCCAAGAATGAGTCTCCAATTAAGCCAGTCTGTCGGTAGCATAGTTGATCGCCCCCAACCTCATTTGTTCATTTACTAAGACCACAGGCATTAAGGCTGAGTTGGCTAGATTCTTGACTGACAAGGGAGTCCACATGGTACAGGGGTAGACAAGAATGTAGAGGCCACAGTCAGATTGGCCATTATCCTATCAGGCTTGACAGCTGAATGGTCTAAACCTGCTTCTACTTCTTCTATGTGTATGTATGAGCCTGCTTTTACTTCCACAAAATAGCCTAATTTTACCCAACTCAACTCATCTGCCACGGAAACCCTTATTCACACTGTGTTACTTCTAGATTTGATCCCAATGCCCTTCTGTCCAGTGTTCCAGGTTTTAACCTCCTTAAACTTGAGGTCATCCAAAATTTCACCACCCTCATCTTAACTTGCACTAAGTCCCATTCATCTATCACCACTGCTTTTGCTAACTTGCACGGGTTGCTGGTCATAAGCAACATCCTGATAATAACTTTCATCCTGGCTTTCAAATCCTTCCATGGTCCTGTTCCACTCTTGTCTATGTGATCACCATCAGACCCAAAATCCCCTGTTGATATTTGCTCTCTGACCATTTGTGCATCTGTGATTTAATTTGCAGGACACTGTCAGTGACTGTGCCAGCAGCTACTGAGGCCCTTAACCAAAGAATTCCCTCAAAAATCTTTACCTTTATCATCAGTGGCGTTCTTGTGGTGCAGTGGTAGTTTCTCTACTTTGGAATTAGGAGGCCCAGGTTCAATTCCTACCTCTCAGGTAGATTTAAAGAATGCCTTAAGCATATCCATAGGCTCTGCACCCATAGCTTTCTTTGCAAAGATTTCCTAAACTGCTTAATCTTTCTTCATAAAACAAACCTCCTCAACTCTGGAATCCATCCAGCGAACCTCATCTGAAATCAACCTACATATCATCTTTGAGACACCTTGAATAAAGGGGAGACATAACACTTCCTGGGTGACCATTATGAAGAACGTCTATGTTCTGTCCTAAACATGACGCAGAGCTTGCAGTTGCCCGCCACTTCAACACACCACCATGTTCCCTGGCCAAAATTTCTGCCTTGGGCCTGGTGCAACGCTCCAGCAAAGCTGAGCGCACACTGGAAGAGTAGCATCTCATTTTACACCTGAGGACCCTGCAGCCTTCAGGACTCAATGTCATGTTCAACAACTTTAGAGTCTGTTTTTTCAGAGCTCTTTTCGTTATCTTTATCTGGCAGTATCCTGACCCCACAACACCCCATACCCTGTTATGGCTTCAGCACAGCCAACCATTTCCACCTACTCTCTATTCTTAGCTTCCTCATTCCCTAGTTTACCACCAATTTGTCTATTAACTTTGTTTCTGTTTCTCTCTCCAGCTCCACCTTCCACCCACCTATCACTCACTCCTTTCCCTGCCCAAACCCCTGTCTTCACCATATATACCACTGCCTAGCTACTATCAGTTCTGTAAAAGGTCACTGCACTTAAAACATTAACTGTGCTTTGTCTCTCCACAAATACTGCCAGGCAACGTCTGTCTTAGTTTCTTACATTAACCAAGCTGTTGTTGCAGGACAAGCGGCAGCGTCACGTGACCAAGTGAACCAACGCAGGGGGGAAAGAATAAATATTTTAAAAAGCGTTGCAAATATATACTAGACTGGGCTGTATCTATTCCCAGACTTGTGAAAAGTATTTGTTTGAGGGTTTCAATGGGTTTTTTTGTTGTTCTCGTTATGGACGTTTGCGGGGTCAGGGGTCAGAATGACGCTGCAAGATGGCGGAGCCGGCTCTGCTCGAGGAGCTGTTACGGAGGCTGCAGGAGGCGGGCGGAGGGGGAGCCGACAGCGGCGAGCTAGCCGCCCGACTGGGTCTCGATCACCAACTTGTGGTCGGCGCTGTAAAGAGCCTGCAGACGCTGGGCGATGTAAGACGGCGCCGTGCCGGTGTCAACGTTATTCATCTACCCCGGACCAATGATGTGCTGTGATGTGATGTGATGGTGGAGGAGCAGAGAGTGGGGAGAGGAGAGGCTGGGGCATGGGAGGGGCAAGAGTGGGGAGTGGGGAGTGGGGCGTGGGGCGTGGGAGGGGGGAGGGGCAAGAGTGGGGCATGGGAGGGGGGAGGGGCAAGAGTGGGGCATGGGAGGGGGGAGGGGCAAGAGTGGGGCATGGGAGGGGGGAGGGGCAAGAGTGGGGCATGGGAGGGGGGAGGGGCAAGAGTGGGGCATGGGAGGGGGGAGGGGCAAGAGTGGGGCATGGGAGGGGGGAGGGGCAAGAGTGGGGCATGGGAGGGGGGAGGGGCAAGAGTGGGGCATGGGAGGGGGGAGGGGCAAGAGTGGGGCATGGGAGGGGGGAGGGGCAAGAGTGGGGCATGGGAGGGGGAGGGGCAAGAGTGGGGCATGGGAGGGGGAGGGGCAAGAGTGGGGCATGGGAGGGGGGAGGGGCATGGGAGGGGGGAGGGGCATGGGAGGGGGGAGGGGCAAGAGTGGGGCATGGGAGGGGGAGGGGCAAGAGTGGGGCATGGGAGGGGGAGGGGCATGGGAGGGGGAGGGGCAAGAGTGGGGCATGGGAGGGGGAGGGGCAAGAGTGGGGCATGGGAGGGGGAGGGGCAAGAGTGGGGCATGGGAGGGGGAGGGGCATGGGAGGGGGAGGGGCAAGAGTGGGGCATGGGAGGGGGAGGGGCAAGAGTGGGGCATGGGAGGGGGAGGGGCAAGAGTGGGGCATGGGAGGGGGGAGGGGCGGGACGGGGGTGCGAGGGGCGGTGGGGCGGTGGGGGCGGGACGGGGGTGCGAGGGGCGGTGGGGCGGGACGGGGGTGCGAGGGGCGGTGGGGCGGTGGGGGCGGGACGGGGGGGCGTGTGGGGCGGTGGGGGCGGTGGGGGCGGGACGGGGGGGCTGTGGGGTCGGGGGGGGCGGGACGGGGGGGGTGTGGGGTGGGGGGGGTGGGGGGGGCTGTGGGGTCGGGGGGGCGGGACGGGGTGGGGGGGGGTGTGGGGTGGTGGGGGGGGCGGGACGGGGGGGGGTGTGGGGTGGGGGGGGGCGGGACGGGGGGGGTGTGGGGTAGGGGGGGCGGGACGGGGGGGTGTGGGGGGCGGGACGGGGGGGGTGTGGGGTGGGGTGGGGGGGGGCGGGGCGGGGGGGGCGGGACGGGGGGTGTGTGGGGTAGGGGGGCGGGGCGGGGGGGGGTGTGTGGGGTAGGGGGGCGGGGCGGGGGGGGGGCGGTGTGGGCGGGGGGGGCGGTGGTGCGGGGGGCGGTGGGGGCGGGACGGGGTGTGTGTGGGGTAGGGGGGCGGGACGGGGGGGTGTGTGGGGTGGGGGGGCTGTGGGGTCGGGGGGGGCTGTGGGGTCGGGGGGGCTGTGGGGTCGGGGGGGGTGTGGGGTAGGGGGGGTGGGGGGGGGCGGGACGGGGGGGGGTGTGGGGTAGGGGGGGTGGGGGGGGGCGGGACGGGGGGGGGTGTGGGGTAGGGGGGGTGGGGGGGGCGGGACGGGGGGGGGTGTGGGGTGGGGGGTGTGGGGTGGGGGGGTGGGACGGGGGGGTGTGGGGTGGGGGGGGTGTGGGGTAGGGGGGGTGTGGGGTGGGGGGTGTGGGGTAGGGGGGGTGTGGGGTAGGGGGGGTGTGGGGTGGGGGGGTGGGACGGGGGGGTGTGGGGTAGGGGGGGTGGGGGGGTGGGACGGGGGGGTGTGGGGTGGGGGGGGTGTGGGGTAGGGGGGGTGTGGGGTGGGGGGGGCGGGACGGGGGGGTGTGGGGTAGGGGGGGTGTGGGGTGGGGGGGGCGGGACGGGGGGGTGTGGGGTGGGGGGGGCGGGACGGGGGGGTGTGGGGTGGGGGGGGGCGGGACGGGGGGGTGTGGGGTGTGGGGTAGGGGGGGTGTGGGGTGGGGGGGGGCGGGACGGGGGGGTGTGGGTTAGGGGGGGGCGGGACGGGGGGGTGTGGGTTGGGGGGGGCGGGACGGGGGGGTGTGGGTTGGGGGGGGGGCGGGACGGGGGGGTGTGGGTTGGGGGGGGGGCGGGACGGGGGGGTGTGGGTTGGGGGGGGGCGGGACGGGGGGGTGTGGGTTAGGGGGGGGGGCGGGACGGGGGGGTGTGGGTTGGGGGGGGGGGCGGGACGGGGGGGTGTGGGTTGGGGGGGGCGGGACGGGGGGGTGGGGGGGGGGCGGGACGGGGGGGTGTGGGGTAGGGGGGGGGGCGGGACGGGGGGGTGTGGGGTGGGGGGGGGCGGGACGGGGGGGTGTGGGGTAGGGGGGGGGCGGGACGGGGGGGTGTGGGGTAGGGGGGGGGCGGGACGGGGGGTGTGGGGTAGGGGGGGGCGGGACGGGGGGTGTGGGGTAGGGGGGGGGCGGGGCGGGGGGGGCGGGACGGGGGGGTGTGGGGTGGGGGGGCGGGACTGGGGGGGTGGGGGGCGGGACGGGCGGGACGGGGGGGGCGGGACGGGGGGGTGGGGGGGGCGGGACGGGGGGTGGTGGGACGGGGGGGCGGGACGGGGGGGTGGGGGGGGCGGGACGGGGGGGGGCGGGTGGGGTGGGTGTCGGGGGGGGCGGGACGGGGAGGGGGTGGGGGGGGGCTGGTCGGGGGGGCGGGACGGGGAGGGGTGTCGCGGGGGCGTGTGGGGGTGGGGTTGTCGGGACAGTGGCTCCATTTGCGACTTTTCAGACATGGAAGCAGTCCATGTCCAAATGCAGCAAGGTTTGGACAATATCCAGACCTGGGCTGACAAGTGGCAAGTGACATTCGTGCCACACAAATGCCAGGCTATGATTATCACCCCTTCACATTCAACGGCGTTACGATGACTGAATCCCCAACTATCAACATTCTGGGAGTTATCATTGATCAGAAACTCACTGGACTCACCACATAAATGTAGTGGCTACAAAGCAGTTTAGAGGCTTGGAATACTGCAGCAAGTAACTCACCTCCTGACTCCTCAAACACTGTCCACCATCTACAAGGCACAAGTCAGGACTGTGATGGAATACTCCCTATCTGCCTGGATGAGTGCAGCTCCAACAATACTCAAGAAGATGGAAACCATCCAGGACAAAGCAGTCTGCATGATTGGCACTGCATCCGCTCCCTCCACCACCAACGCTCAGAAGGAACAGTGTGTGCTATCGATAAGATGCACTGCAGAAATTCACCAAATATCCAAAGCTAATGACCACTTCCATCTAGAGGGACAGGGCAGCAGACATATGGGAATACCACCACTTTCAAATTACCCTCCAAGCCACTCTCTGTCCTGACTTGGAAATATATCGCCATTCCTTCAAAGCCACTGAGGCAAAATCCTGGAATTCCCTCCCTAATAGCACTGCGGGGCAACCTACAGCAGGTGGATTTCAGCGGTTCAAGAAGGAAGCTCACCACCACCTTATCGATGGCAACAAGGGATAGGCAAGACATCCTGGCCACCCAGCGATGCCCACAACCCACAAATGAATAAATTTTAAAAAATTACATTGAGTCTTCTTTGATTATTCTTGGCATATGAGTTGATTAGAAAATATCTATAATAATTCCAGCACATTGACATCTCTCCTCCGAGTCTGTCCAGAGAGATAGGTAGCAGTTCATTCCATGCAGACAGTGGGCGGACCTGTCTAGCCAAGTGTACTGTGAGAGTGTTTGATTCAGCTGGGCAGATCGATAATGGTGGGCTAACCTGTTGAAGTGGCTAGATGGCGTAACCATCTGGGCTGCCAGATGGTAGGCAAAAATTACACGTGGGGGCCTTCCCCTAGCTTTTGTTTATTGGAGAAATCGTGTTGGAAATTCAAGAGAAACTGTGTCTTTAAAAATATTCACTGATTCAAAATGATTTTACAAATTATTACTTGCCCCAAATTATTTATGCACCTTTTGATTTGGGACAATTGAAGTCTGTGTGGGAGAGGTACTTCCTCAGCATTGGGTCACTGATTCATATTGAGCTATTCAGCTGCAGAGGGTATTTTGGCATGACCTGTCCAGACTATGTACATTCCCATTCCACAACAGGGTCATAGGTTAACAAAGAAGGATAAGAATCTTGTTGCTACATAACTAGAGCTCATGTTTTATGTATCCAAACCTCTGGTTTACTTGCCCACTTGCATAACTATGTCATGCCCATTAGCATGTTACTGCTGAGCAAAGCTTGTGCTCTGTTTCTTTCTTTCTCTCTTTTACTGCAGGTGATTGAGGCTGAACTGCGATCCACCAAGCGTTGGGAGCTGACTGATGAAGGAAAAGAGATTGTGGAGAAAGGCAGTCATGAAGCTAGGGTTTTTGATGCTATTCCACCAAATGGAATTACTCAGAGTGACCTGATGGTGAGCATGTTGCAGTGGAATGCTGTCTAATTTAAGAAGTCTTAACCCTGTCGTGAGGGACGCCCAGTCATTCTGTTTCCATTATTAAACATCATTAAATTTGCATTTCTACAGTCTGCGTCTCGAAGCATGAAGTGCTGCTTTCAAAAAATGGACCTTTTTTTTCATTTTCATTAGAAACTGCCAAGTGGAAAAGTGGGATTCAACAAGGCTATGTCCAGTAAATGGATACGCATAGACAAGAATGCCGAAGGAGGACCTCGGATCTTTAAGGCCGTAGGTGGTCGCAGATTTCCTAGCGTTTGTGTAACGTCACTCTTATAATGCATGTAGAGCTATCAGATTTAATCATCCAAAGTTGATAGTCTTGTTTTGTGAAATGGGTTTTACCATCACTATACAGCCCCCCTCATGCACATGCATGGGCACACAAAACCGATTGAAATCAAAAGTTGTCAACAATGTTCAGTGGGTACGATAACCTAAAAACAAACACAAAGGACTGTGGATGTTGGAAATAAGCAACAAAAACAGAAATTGCTGGAAAAATTCAGCAAGTCTGGAAGCACCCATGGACAGGGAAAGAGATTCAATGATTCAGGTCCTGTGATTCCTCTTCAGAACTGTTAACTGCTTTCTCTCCACAGATGCTGCCAGACCTACTGAATTTTTCAAAAATTTTTGGTTTTGCTTGTGTGCACATTAACCTGTCTGCTTTAATTTAGTTCAACAGTTTTATTTCAGTTGGAGATATTTCTGTGATGTCTACATGGGAATGTACTGACTCGCTTGGGCATTCATTCTCGTCACAAGTACTGACTGAACTGCTTGTTTATGAAATAAAAACAAAGGACTGGAGAAACTCAGCAGGTCTGATAGTATCAGTGGAAAAAACAGATTAAACATCCTTCCACAGAACCCTATTTTCAGAATCAAATTAGATGAAATTTAAAGGGTGTCAGCTCCTTAAAGGGGCACTGCATTAAAGTCAAATATTCAAATTTAAATTAACAAAATTCAGATGCAAGTTTTGACTTTTTTAGTTCCAGTGGAAACTCAGTGCCTCAAGGATATGGGGCGTGGACATAGCAGCAAAGAGGGCTGGGCAGTTGGGCTGAAACCTTTGCTCAATGAATGCTGCCTTGAGCTGTTTTGGCCACTTTGGCCACAGCACCTTAAACACTGTGACCATTTAACTTGAGGGCTTTCAAGCAGCTTATTGATTCACAAACTTCATTTCTACCTAGTCAGACTCCGCTCACCACTGAGTTGGGCAGTTGAGTTGGAACCTTGTTCAAGCCTTTAGTGCAGAATATGGGTTGATGCTTCAGTGCATAACTGTGGGACTTAGCTTGTCAGAGATACTCTTCCCTCAGTCCTATTTTAGCTAATTCAAGAACAGATTTCTGATTGAACCAAAGCCTTTAGCAATTTGATTGTTACTGCACTTAACACAACAACAGTGGTCAAACTATTTGCAGTTTTGTTCATGTTTGCTGCCTCTTTTTAGCAGTGTTGCATGACAGAATGACAAATACGTGCGCAGGTGAAATGTATGTATTGAAATTTTCCAAAGGAAAATCCATACTTAGGGAAAAATTAAACAGTGAAACTCTAATTTACAAATATTATTACCTTTGCCTGTTGTTTTTTAACCAATTCAAAATACATTGGGTTGGTTAATTCTTCCATTAGGGAGTTTGCATGATCAGTGCAAATTATTTATATTAAATATTCAAGGTAATTTTGAACTTGTATTCTCCAGATATGATAGTATGCTGAATGTTGCTGTTCATTCCATCTGCAGCACCTAGTTTGGAAAATAAGATTGAATCTGTAACAAAGTTGTTGATACGAGATCTGTACAATGGATTTCCAGCATGGTTCGTTCCCTGTCGTGCACACTGCTTGTGGCTGCTCTAGGGGAATTGAGTGGAGGACAGATGTTTTCCTCATCAGTTGGGAGGGGTACTCAATGAAAACTAGTTAAATGTAAGAAGGCGAAGGGGCTTCATTGCAGCACACCCGGTTCTTCTGAACACAGAAGCTTGGACTGAAAGGAAAAGGACTTCAGCCATCGAGCCTACTGTTATTGCAGTCTGTAATGATGAGCACAGCCAGTACCCCTGTCCCCTCACAACCAAACAGATTTTCATATTTACTTTTGAGGCCACACTTCAATCTGTCCCATTCAGACGTGACTGTATAACCATCCATCTCCTGACACACCAGCTGGTCCTTTAAGTTCCTTTTCAAAGGTGTTAATTGTTCGCATCTTAACTACACTTCCTATTAAACTGAGTACCTGAGATGATTTCTTCCGACACACAAGCTTGTGAAATTTGCCATCACGTAATGCAGAGAATTCACATGAAAGATTCTGCTGTTTTCCTGATATCTAATAGTCATGTAACTTGCTTTCCTCTGATAGACTGATTGCATTGAAGATGCTGTCAAAAACAAGTTGCTGCTGGTCCAACAGGGGAAGGACAGCAAACTGGATGATAAGGAGAAGAACGAATTAAAAAAGAGAAAGCTGCTCAGTGAGGTGTAAGTCTTCCAAGCCTTTCGCATCTTGGTGTCTTTGGTCACTCATTCTGTACCATGAGGCACAGTTAATGACTTCCCTCCTGCTTCAAGTGCCAGCGCACTGTTTGACTACAGGAGGCATCAGGGCCATGGTGTGAGAAAATGCTCCTCTGCTTTATCTATCAGTGACAAGCTCCTTCCTAGTGTGGGCGGATTTGTGTAGAACTCTGTTTTCCCCTTCCCCATGATAGCAATCCTAAGTTGGAAGGGAGGATGTGGAGGCTAGTACAGAGGAATGATGGAAAGGGAAGAATCAGTGTAACTTAGCCTGCAGGGGTATGCTGTCCAGCAAGGCCAGAGGAATAATGAGAAAGATTGACTGCCTCGCTGTGCAGAAAGAAATTGCAATTGCAAGTTATTTTCTGTGAATGGCAGTGAGTACTCTGTAGCTTTGCTATATTATACCTCTGATAGATGAAGTCATAGGAACAGGAGTAGGCCATCTAGCCCCTCTAGCATATTTCACCGTTCATTGAGATCATGGCTGATCTGTGGCCTAATTGCCTTCTAACTGTATCCCTTAATGCCTTTGCTTTAACAAATATTTTGCTGTTTGAGGTTTAAAATTAACAACAGATTCAGCATCCACTGCCATTTGTGGAAGAGAGTTACAAGCTTCTACCATCCTTCATGTGCAGAAATACTTCCTAAATCCTCTCCCGAACAATCCTTAACTTGTGGATCATCCCCTAGTTATAGAATCCCCAAACAGTGGAAATAATTTATCTTTGTCTACCCTGTCTTTTCAGGTTAATATCTTGAAAACTTAAATCTACATTTTAGTGGAGGAATACCCACCATTGTAGTTCAACAACACAGGTTTCAGCAGTCCACTGAAGCACAGAAGCAGTTCTGAAATCTAACCACAGTGAAGCCAAGTGTCTTAGGCAGCCATCTGCCTTGATCTAAGCCCGGGGTGCACATTGTGTGACTCTCACCTAGTTTTAAAGCTGTACTTTAACGTACTGAAGTGGTCTATTAAAGCTTCTGGGAATTTTTCAAAACTTCCTACAGTGCTGTGACACCTTACGGCCTCCGCCCGCTCCCCCCTTCCCAGCATTACTGCTCACTTGTTGTGGCAGTTGGAGCTACAAATGCACCTGCTCATTTGAACTTCACTTTCTAGCTGTCTGTTAAATTAGACTGAGTTCATAGCTTCTCCAGGACCTCTTTTGATGATAAAGTCAGCAGTTTTACTTGGTATCTTTTGTCTGAAAGAATAATGTTGCTCATATTTAACTGACCAGGTGAATATTTATTGGAAGTAATCGTAAAGACTTCTTAACTTTTTTGTGACTGTTTTCGATATCAAACCTGTTTGAAACCTGAATGGCATGCATTTCTTTTCTGACTTCTCCTTATCAGCATGGTACTGAGAACTTTGACCTGTCGCAGTTGCCTAATATCCTTCTTTCTCAATCCCTTGCTTCCATTCTGATTACTCCTTTATCATGTATGAACACTTTTTCTTATCTTTAACTTGTTCGTTAATAAACGGCTGAACTTACCAAGTTCGAGTCTGTTGGTTTTCAGAATATGTACTCAGCATTATTGTTAGCCTTTAAGGCCACTCTAAGGTTATTTTGTATCAAACAAAGGGGTGTATCTGCAACTCTTTCATAAGTACATCTCCTAAGTGTACCAGTTTTGATTTATTTTATCAAATGTGGCCAGTGCCTCCAGGGCCAGTATTTATTGTGCATTTCTAACTGCTATCAAGGACACTTAAGAATTAGTCACATTGCTGTGGGTCTGGAGTCACATTTAGTCTAGACTAAGTAATGACAGCAGATTTTCTTCCCTAAAGGATATTAGTGAGGTTTGTAATATGTTGGACAGATGGGTCTTTTACAACGATCGATGATAGTTGTCATAATTATCATCACCACTAAGAATAGTTTTCATTGCCAGGTTGAGTCATTGAACTGCAAGCTCAGCACCTGCCATGGCAGGATTTGAACCCAAGACCTAGGAGCATCAGTGACTTTACCAGTACAGTACTGTCTTGCCACTACTGATAGCATTTGGTCCTGTAGGCCCAGTGAGAACCTTTACACAGTTCTATACAATGCTATGCAGCAAGTAGCAGCCCAAAGACCTCCCAACCACCACCCCCCCGCCCCCAAAATCACCAGACAGGAAGGCAAACTGAGATGCCAATCAAATTGGATTGCTTTAATGGTGATACTCTAGCCTCTTCAGTAGCAACTTTGTGTTCAAGTCCCACTTTAGCAATACCATTACCTAGTGCTGACGCTTGGAGCTACTGCTTGTTGGTTGAGAGTTAAAGTTTCCAACTGATGTCTGTGTTGGAGGTAAAAGGCCCCCATGCATAATTGGCAGGGAGTTTCCCAGATGTTCTAAACAATGTTTATTCTTCAGTCAAAGTCTCTGAAAGAACCATAGTTTTAGGCATTATCACATTGCTGTTTGAGGGACCTTTCTGCATGGAAAGTAGTTTGCTGCAATTTTTGCATTGACTACATTTCAAAAATATTCAATTAGCTGTAAGGCACTTTCACAACCTTTGGATGTCTCAAAGTGCTTCAGTAAAATCCACAATATAAACACAAGGTAATTCCTTTGATATTTGGGAGTCAGGTTCAGAATGAAATCAGGTAAAGATCAAAAATGCCACCAGCTTGTGTCTCAATTTAAGTCACTACGCTGAGAACTGGAAAGTCAAAGTGAGTCATGGGCAGAACCACAAGGAATGAAAGTCACTGAAATTGACTTTAGCTGTGCTTTTCTACAGGACCGTGAAGACATATTGGATCACCAAAGGAAGCTCATTCAGCACCACAGTGGTTAAGCAGGATACTGAACTTACCCCGGAGATGATAGCCAAGTAAGATGCTAGAAGCAATTAATACGAACCGTCAAGAAAGTGGCAGTAGTTAATGTCCAAAGCATTGTGGCATAAACAGCAACCTAAGATCAGTTATGTCCCACATTGTGGCATGGTGTCACCTCAGTCCCATTGCAGCCCAATGGCTAAAGAATAGGAGACCCCACCCAAACAATTACACAACTTTATTAACCAACACTGGAGCATTTTTTTGTCCAGCTGTTTTCATCTCTTCCCCAAGAATCTGCAGCAATAAACTTTGTTGGAATCTGGTCTGTGGAATGCAAGTGGACTTCAGCATGTAGTCAGAGTGACTTTACACTGGGTGGTGATTGTCTTGGTGATGTTTGAGTGTAAGAAGGTCTTGCAGTTGAGCCTGGTGCGGTTTGGATGAGTGGTGAGCAAGCACATTGCTCCAGCGAGCAGCAGCTGGGGAACAGAATTGGATGATTTTATTTGTTCCCCTCTTCCTAGTAGTGATAAGATTCCATTTGATGGTGTTGGGAGATCATCTGGCTTCACAAAATGGGCATTGAAATTACAACTGTCCTGCTTTCAATGGCTCTGTCCCACAACACCTAATGCACTTACAAGTAGCAGTCTGAATTTGTGCTTCTTTTTCACTGTGCAATTTTAGCGACTTGCTGTTTCACCTTAACAGAAATTTCATTCCTATTTTGAACGAGAAATACTTACTAATCCTTGTACCCGTTATAAAACACAAATTAAGTCACAATTTGCCCCTAATTAGGTTAACCCTGCTTAGCGGATCAGCTGTCTTTTTTTTGGTGTTACTTTTGCTGAAGGCAGCACTGTGGTCTCTAAAATGTGCCCCTGTGAAATTTTGTTGACAGTGGATCTTGGAAAGAGAAGAAGTTCAAGCCGTACAACTTTGATGCTATGGGTATCGTTCCAGAATGTGGCCACCTGCACCCCTTGATGAAAGTCCGAACTCAATTCCGACAAATATTTCTGGAGATGGGGTAAGTGAGGTTTATTTCCTTAACATCTGAAATGATCCATGATTAGTTATCTTAGCTGCTAGTACTGCCAATGTTGTTTGTTACAAGAGCACTGCCTATTCAGTTGTAATTAAGGAATGAAATATGAAGGATATTTGTCATAGACCATTTTATAGTGAGTATAGAATGATACAGCACCGAAAGAGACCATTTGTTCCTCCTTTATATAGTGGTGACTCTCTAAAATTGGCTCAGCTCTTTGTATAATTTTATTAGACTTTCTCTTGACAGTGTGTAAGAATGAGGGGGAAAAATGTTAATGATCATTTAGTTGGTATCTCTGCATTTGGGAAACTGAGGTCTGGTTGACAAAAGGAAAGGAGTAAATTTGGAATGGAGTTCAAAAGGGAAAGAATTTTCAGAAATGATGGTTATCCAGTATTGCCTTTATCTTTTACTGTATTTTTACTTCACTTCTCTCTTTGGTTGTACCTCCCTGCCACCTGCCTTCCCTAGTATTGAACTAGCTGGAGCACCTGCTGTCATACCATAAAGGATGTTTATTAAAAGTTTTTGAATGTTTTCAGTTTCACAGAGATGCCAACCAATAACTTCATTGAGAGCTCATTCTGGAACTTTGACTCCCTCTTTCAACCTCAGCAACACCCAGCCCGAGACCAACATGACACCTTCTTCCTATCTGGTATGAACTGTAAATCTTGCTTTTGGTGATTTGGATGTGGGACAGTGGTTGAGTGAATTAAAACACTGCCTTTATAAAGCTACTGGCCTGACCCAGTACTGAGTCAAAGAGAAACAAAAACCAAAAATACTGGAAATACTCAGCAGGCCCAGCCACGTAAGTTGGGAGAGAGGCAGTGTTAATGTGTCAGCTCAGCATTTCTCCTCTTCAGAACTGAGATGGAGAAGAACAGATTGAACTGATCAGGAAGGAACCATTGGCTTCTGCAGGAGATGACTGATAGGTCTCAGAATAGCAAGGAAGAGAAGAGTTTCTCTATCTGGTTCACATCATTCCATGGGAGTGGAGTGAGGACGAGTCTGGGCTCAGCCAAAATATTCAGTATTGGAGGGTGTTGTTTGTTAACGATCATTGACTCTGTCTATCTATTAGTAACGATCATTTGGTTGACCGTTCTGCATTTGTGAAACCATGGGTTCAGACAGGAGGAGAATAGGAACAAAATTGGAATGTGGTTCAGGATGGAGGGGGCAGTTATAGTATTTTTCAATAGATATGGTTACTCAGTATTGCCTTGATCAATCCACCTATTTTCATTTTTCTTCATCTCACAATTTGCTATCTGTGTTCACCCCACTAAGGGCTGCATCGAGCTACTGCCCCAAACCTTGTTTCTCTAGCCCAGAACCACAAGACACCAGAGAGTTGCTTAACTTTTTACTGTTTTAATAAAAACTGATTGCTTACCGCACCTCTTTGCTTTGCGTAGGTGCACACCTCCCTCCTGCCCACACGTCTGTCTCAATGTTCCTCCAAGAAGAGATTTTCTACTTATTCACTTTGTTGTGCTTCTGTTTCCTTCTGGAACAGCAATTGCACTTTAAAAGTAATTGCAATCTAATTATTAAGACATGCACAATGTTGTGTCAAATAAATGCCAACCTCCTTTTTAATTGTTTATTCCAACATCAGTATATTTTGCAGTGATAATGGGAACTGCAGATGCTGGAGAATCCAAGGTAGTAAAATGTGAGGCTGGATGACCACAGCAGGCCAAGCAGCATCTCAGGAGCACAAAATCTGACGTTTCGGGCTGACGTTTCATCTGATGAAGGGTCTAGGCCCGAAACGTCAGCTTTTGTGCTCCTGAGATGCTGCTGGGCCTGCTGTGTTCATCCAGCCTCACATTTCAGTATATTTTGCACTCCTGTATGCAGTGGTATAAGGGAGGGAGTGATGTGAGCTACATCCGTAGGTTGTGCTGCACTGCAAAATAATAACTTTTATTTTTGGAATTCAAGTATCCCTGCTTTTTCCCCTTTTTAACCACACCCAGAGCCAGCCACTGCAACAAAATTTCCAATGGATTACCTTGAAAGAGTGAAGAAAGTTCATTCAGAGGGCGGATATGGATCCCTGGGGTAAGTCTGCACTAATCACTTCAGCTAATTTGGCAAATGCAAGTTCTCTGTTTGTCTTTGTGCAGTGTTGTTCAGGAATAATGTACAGTAAAGAGCTTTTTATATTTGGATTTGTTCATATTTTGACCAGTACCACTGAAAATAAACTGTACCTTCCATCCCTTTGCCTTTTGTGTAAGTTTGTGCTAAGCAGATTGGCTCCCATGTTTCCCATTTGACAGTGAACAAGTTTTTGAAGAAGCTTGTCTGTCTTGCAGCTTGTGATGGTCTGATAAAGGCACAGTCATTTGGCATCTTGTGGAGAGGATGTTTAAATTTCAGGAACTGCCTGATGACAGACTGTAATATTAATTTGTCTGTTCTCCCCTCAGCTGCAGACTGACCTATGTGTTTGGAGTGTGTTATGTTTATGTAGATGATGTGGTTGGCTGCGTTGGGATAGAGGCAGGATTGGGAGCAGAGGTGAGGAGAAAGTGCCCTGGAGAGGGGACGTATAGGAGTGGGAGAATAATTAAATGCAGGATGGAGGAGGGAAGTGGGCAAATTTGATCGGGGAGGAGAAAATTCGGTGTGATGGCTTTGGTGGGGGAATTGGCTGTGCTGCTGTGGGGAAAGGTGAGGTTGATAGGGTGCACAAGGGCATGGGTTGGTATTTGCATGTCATGGTGATTTGAGGTTGGTGCACTGGCAAGTGGGAGGCGTAGCTGAGCAGGATGGGGAGAACTCTGGGCTGGATTAGGTTGTGCAGAGCCTTTGGTTTTCTGTGCTGGGCACAGGATTGGCCTTGTGTGTACTGGCATGGATGAGGGAGTTGGGAGCACTAGCATTTGTAGAAAGGGCATTATGCATTCACGGCTTCTCTCGGGTGGTGCGCAGAGTGGAGACATTTTTGTGTATATACGATGGGCATTTGACTTTTCAGATGCAGAGATGGGTTTGTGCCTCACAGCGTGGGTTTAGTCCCTGTCCGTGATCAAACCTCACAGTCTGTACTTGAGTTGGCCTTTTTTTTCAACCAAGTAAATCATCAGAATTGTCCAATGGTCCACCTGCGCTCACTGCAGTTTAAAGAATTCCTTTGTAATCTCTTGGGTGAAAGTCCAGGAGGAGTGATTTAGTTCCAATTCAGGATGATCTGTAACGTGAATTTGTAGGTAGTGGTGTTCCTGCTCAGTTTGTCTGACCTTGGTTTAGAAAGTGCTGTCAAAGGAACCTTGTCGTAGAGTGTCACATCAATGCTTCACACTGCTGCTGCCATGCTCCAGTAGTGGTGGGAAAGAGAATGATTGAATCATTTTTGAAACTATTTCTAAAACAAGTGTGCTGCATTTAAAGCCATGCAAATGTTGGAGTCTTTAGTTCTTTGTTTTCAGCAACTATTTGTGTACATATCCAGATACAAATATGACTGGAAGATTGAGGAAGCACAGAAGAATCTCTTGCGAACGCACACAACAGCAGTCAGTGCACGAATGCTGTACAAACTTGCCCAAAAGGTGAGGTTGACTATTTTCTTCCTCCTATCCCCTTTTGAGGAAGTACCTGCTCAGGTGTTGATTGTTTCCAGTGCTTCACCATGATGGCTACTTTTTCCATGTGTGTCCTCTCCTGAGCCCTCTGTGTTTGCAATTTACAATAGTGATTGGATGGAGAATCCAAGATCCCATTTGATTTCTGTCCTGCCAGTTTCTTGAGCGCTAAAGTGAGTGTGCCTCATGACAAATGTACCAAGGCCAGGGGTCACAGGTCACATCCATAGTTCGGCTATTTTTTTAACCCAAGTAAATAATCAGACAGAACCTCCAAACCTTTAATTTGTCAGTATCTTTATTAGAGCTGCCAACGATCAGCACAGATTTGTCTGATCTTAGTACTGCTCATACTCATTCATTCTTCTATGACATGTAAAATTGTTTTAAAGTTCATCAATGGGGATGAAAAGGGAACAGCATATATGCAAAGTGAGATTAGTGGTTGAGTGCCACTTTTAAAAAATGCTACTTTAACATCAGTATATTAAAATGGAGATCATTTTCTAACCCCAAGTGTCTGAATGGTGTTGCCATTTCCTGACATGCTTCATAGGTGTTGACAGTCTTTTCATTATTGTCCTGTAGCTGAGGATGTAAAAAGGTAATGGTTCCATCAGTAAAGTGGTCAGATGGAAGTACCTGCATAACCTTATGAAGATAGTTAATGCAAAATATGCAAGAGGGTGATTTGATGGAGCATGTTGTCATTATGTAGCCGTTTTTTTTGGCTTATGTCCTGTGCTATAAAATTTGATGCAGGAATTCCCAGCTCTGCAAGCTCCAGTAGTGCTCCCCCTGCCTAAGGCAGCATGTCCTACCCACAGGGCTGCTTAATGCGTGGTAGAGCTCCTCTCACTACCTCCCTAAACTGTTTTGAGATATTTGTCAGAATGACAGTGGGGTACTGTTTAATTCCATCCCTAGCCAGCTGGTGAAATACAAAACTAGATGCTATGATGGCATCCTGCTGTTCCCAGAGAACTTGACAATCTGTGATTTTTGTTTTCCACAATTTGGCAGACTGCACATGTGCAGTGCACACCTTTGCTCCAAGAAGTAAGTTATGTTTTATTCTTATCCTTATTTCTTTAAAACCACAGATACCCAATCATTAGTTTTTCAGATGACAAGGAGTAACGTTATACAGTAAGCTTTGCAATACGCCCTCCTAACTATTGCCTGGTATCCCAACAATGTCCTATTATACTGTTTTTATTGGCATCTTTGTTATTTTGGATGAGACCAATTAACCCACATTAAAGGAGTGCTTTCTGATTAGTTTAATGGGACACTGTATCAAGGAAAGTCCAGAGGAGGCCTATTAAGTTTTAAAATAAAACTTTTGGTTTTGATACACTGTAGTCTCAGAAGGTCCACAGAGTACCACTGAACACCACGTGCTCCCTCTCCACAGACATGCACACGCAACCACAGGAGAAGGCAGGCAGTCCGGTATTGCCACCCATTCTAGGACCCAATTGCTGATCCTGTCAGGCCCAGGACCATCATCTGTTACTATTTTTAAATACGAATTTTAAACCTTTTAAAGAGGCTTGGTGACAAAGGTCAAATCACTAGTGAAAGTTGCAAAATTAAAATTGAAGCTTGGTTGTGGAATATTTTAAATAGTCAGTTAATTAGCAATGAAACCAATTTAAGCCAAATCAGGAGTATATCCATGTTTCAAATACTTAACGGAATCATACCTTTGCTTGTCAATTACATTGTCAAGATAAGTAACCAATTAACAGGCATTTGAGAGTATAGGGATTCTTTCACATGGGATGTCGTGGAACACTGAAGTCAGTGGTCCCTGGTATGGACTGTTGCCATTCCCAGGTCCTGACATGTGGTTCTGTTTTTCATGTGCTGGGTTAGCAGGGTGTTGTGAATTAACTGTATGGAACTCTCATGTTAATTTGTTCATGCATTTGGGAGACCTATGCGAAGGTGGTATTAAATAGATCTTTTTGGAGATCAGTCATTTATTTTTAACATAGTGGTCGAAGGAATGATGTGGAGCACAAAAGAAAATGATGCTGTGCGGCCTTTATGCTTTGCACAGCATGATGTCCAAAGCTGCTCTCTCTCTTTCCTGTCCTGCTCCTTTCCAATGTGATCACGTTTTCTGTAACTGTTTTCATTCTAACTGTGCAGGAAGAGTTTACACCCGTGAAGTATTTCTCTATTGACCGAGTCTTCCGTAATGAAACACTGGATGCTACTCACTTGGCAGAGTTTCACCAAATTGAGGGGGTGGTAGCAGATTATGATCTGACCCTGGGCGATCTGATGGGAGTTCTCCAACAGTTCTTCAGTAAACTTGGTGAGACCTTATCTCCATGTGGTTCTTCTCTGTTCCTTCCTGTAACTGACTTTAATCCAGAAAATAATTGCGCCTGCTGATACATTTTGAAGTGTGTGTCTTTATAAACTTTGAAGGAATTATGTGTCACAAGCCATTTTAAAAACTTTTTTGCAAGGTTAGGAATCTATTTAATGAAAATGTGTATATTTTAATTCATTTCTTGTTTCTACATTGCTGTTCCAAAGCTAAAGACCTTGATTGAAAGGAAGCTGGGGTGTGCAGCTGCATAGGTCAAAGTGAGGAAGTTGAATTTTAGTAATTGAAGGGATTGCTAGATGCTACAACTGACTAATTTAACACTCAAGCCATACAATTCAGTGTCAACATTAAGTAACTCCTCTTCATCACTCCTTTTAATCTACACGTCTAACACCCAAGTGAAGTGTCAGCATTGATACTTTTTGAAAGTATTAACTCTCTGGAGGTTTGAATATATAAGGAGGTTGATGATGGTGGGAGCTGACAGTAGCTTGAAGGCGAGTGCTTTGCTGAAACACTTCAGAAGGCACTTTAGTTGATCATATTTCATGTGCAACTGAAGTCAAGTATATTGAGGAACTCATCATGTTTTCTTCTTCAAAGCACATCAGTGATGCAACATGGAAAATGGCCACCTTTTCTAAAAGCTTTTAGTTACAATTTAATTTTTAAAACTGATTTTTGGTACGCAAAATGCAGATGCGGGATTTGAACTCTTTGTTCTTTGGACCAATGACCCTAGCCTTTGAAATGTTTGTCCAGTACCCAAACCACATTATAATGAGATCCTACTTTCTGTTTCTCATCTTGCTTTTGAAAATTCATGTTTAAGCATTAAAAAGTATATGTTATGTTTTGTTCAAAATGTTTTTATTTTAAAAAGTTGAGTTTTTTTCTTTGTGGTCTTTCTGTTGTTGACAGGTATAACCAAACTGCGTTATAAGCCAGCCTTCAACCCCTACACAGAACCTAGTATGGAGATCTTCAGCTATCATGAAGGTAAGTGTGAAGATCTGATTTAGATCTTCAGCAGTTCAAGGTTCCTACTCTTTATTCACCTTCAATGGCAGTGTTGCCTTTGTTACAGCCATTTTGTACATACGGGAATATGAATTAGAAGCAGGAATTAACCCTTTTCACCTGCTCTATTACACTGATTGTGGCCTGAACTTCATTTCCCCAATTGGCCTTAATTCCCTAATCTACCTATACTTCTGTATTTAAAAGTGTTCAATGACCTTGCCACCTCTATTCTGGCGAAGAGAATTCCACATTACTGTGACTCAGAAAGAAAAATAGTCCTCTTCATCTGTCTTAAATGGGAGACTCTTTATTTTTAAACTGTCTCCTTTTGCTGTAGCCTGCCCAACAAGGGGAAGCAGCCACCCTGTCAAAGTCTTCCAGATTATTCTTCAATTAAATTACTTCAAAATGCAAATTTGTAAAAGCCTGAACTGTCCAGCCTTTCCTCATAAGATACTACACATCAGCTCAATCCCAGGTAGGAGTCAAGTGAATACTCTCTGAGCTGCTTCTAATACATTTTCATCCTTCCATAAATAAGGAGATCAACACCATACACAACACTTGAGGTATAGTTTCAAATGCTGTGGAACTGTAATGAAACATCCCCACTCGTGTTTTATATTCCCTTTTTGTAATTGTGCACAACAAAGTTCATGAATAGTGAATGAATTCACAACACTTAACCAGTTCTTGATCAATGGACAAATAGGCAGTGGATACTAGGAGCTTTGCCCACTTGGGGAACACTTGTCTATGGACACATGCATTTGGCTCAGCGGGCAGGCAGTTGTAGCCTAGGTTTAACATTTCAACTTCAGCACTTCCACAATTGCAGCACTCCCTCACTACTACCCTAATGTGGTAGATTACATGCCCAAATCTGTAGTGTCACTTGAACTTGCAGCCTTCTGACTCAAGAAATGACTGCATCACTGGCAACAACCTAATGCTTAGAAGGACTATTGAACTGGAAGGTTAATGATTTCATTCAGTTTTGAATATTGTTGTCAGCTTTTTTAGTCCATAATTGCATGACCTGTTTGTTTAATCAGAAGTTCATGTATATAATTACAACAAAATACTGCAGATGCTGCTGATCAGAAAGATAAACAAATTCCTAGAGAAAATCAACAGATCTGACACCATCTAAAGCATGAAAAACAGTTAATGCTTCAAGTCCCGTATCATTGGACTCAATGTTAACTCCTCCCCCTTTCCATCTTCACTCCCTCCCTCTTCCCTTCCCACGCTCCTCCCTTCCTCCCTCACATCCACTTTCATCCCTGTCTCCCTCGCATCCACTTTCCTCCTTCCTACCGTCTGTCCCCCCCCCCCCCCACCCCTCACCTCCTTCCCTCCCTCCCTCCACAAGTGCTACCAGGCTTGAGTTTCTCAAGCAGCTTGTTTCAATTTGGCTCCACTTGCTGACATACAGGAGCATGAACATGTACATTAGCAGCAATATGTCTCATTAAATATATTTAAGCAAAGAATGGTGTGTACCTAACAAAAAGAAATGTTGGCATATATTGGGTAAGAAAGTGTTACAGCAGAATTTTTATTTTAATTTTTAAAAATATGCCTGGTATGCTCATGTGCAGTCACAATTCAGCAGTGAACATGCTGAGTCTGCACGTCATATCGTTGCTGTCAGCAAACTTACTGTTTTTGTTTTTAACCCTTGCATTCACTCCTTCAAGTTGCCTTTGCCAATCCCATGCTCTGAACAGATTTTGTAGCTTTCTTTTTGATACTGCAATACTTGCAAAAACATTCCAAACCACATTCCAAATCCTCTAGCTAATGAACAGGCTGGCTTAGGTGGCACCCCTTCTTCTAATTTGTCCTTAATGAATTCTTCTCAACTTCGAGTACTCATTGTTCACTTGCAGGGGTCACAGGGTCTCATGCTGATTTAAAGAAATGTTCTTTCTCCAGGATTGAAGAAGTGGGTGGAAGTCGGAAATTCTGGGGTTTTCCGTCCTGAGATGCTGCTCCCAATGGGTCTGCCAGAAAATGTGACAGTAATTGCCTGGGGCCTGTCACTCGAACGGTAGGTAATAACCTGGCCTGGCATAATTGGAAGAAGGTTGAAGACAGTTATGAGAATGTGTTTATGGCCTTCCTCCCATCTCCCCCAACCCATAAACTGTCTCCACAAATTCAGCCAGATTGGAGGGGTGGTGTGGATTGCAGAATTTGCATTTCTGAAGTACCTGTTCTGAACCACTCTATAGCCAGCAAAGCGATTTTGACTTGTTGTCCATGTTGAAATGTAGGAATTAGAGGTAATGAGAAACTGGGACTGGGGCGTTGGTGAAACAGCTTTCGACAACTGATGGGATTTAGCAGTTTTATTTTAGTACTGAACAAGACTGACTCAAATTAACACTTGTAATAAAGCTGTTGAAGTCAAACAAATTATTCTTTCTCATGCACTTTCATACCTGTGAGTGCTATTAGCTGCAACACTCTCCTGATGGTCCAGATGTTTAAAGCAGTAACTTAACTGGATTAGAGTCAAAAAGTCATACAGCACAGAAAGAAACCCTTCAGTCCAACTCATCTGTGCCAACCAGATATCCCAATCTGACTTAGTCCCATTTGCCAACATTTGGCACATATCCCTCTAAACCCTTCCAATTCGTGTACCCATCCAGATGCTTTTTAAATATTGTTATTGTACCTGCCTCCACCACTTCCTCTGGCAGCTCGTTCCATACATGTGCCACCCGCTGTGTGGAAAAAGTTACCCCTCGGATCCTTTTTAAGTCTTTCCCCTCTCACCTTAAACCTTTGCCCTTTAATTTTGGATGCAACTGCCTTAAGAAAAAGTTCTTGTTTATTCGCCCTATCTGTACCCCTCATAGAGTCATATAGCACAGAAACAGACTGTTCGGTCCAACCAATCCCAGCCGACCATAATTCCAATCTAAACTATTTCCACCTGCCTGTGCCTGAACCATATCCCTCCAAACACTGCTTATTTATGTACTTATTCAAATGTCTTTTAAATGCTGTAACCTTATCCCACAGGCAATTTCTGTTCCTAGTTTATGGTGTACACCTGGAGGTGTACAGTTTGTCTCTGTGCACCCTGGCAAAGAGAGTAGAAATTCAGAGGCACCAGATGATCATTGTGACACACGTACATACAAGTTCCGGCTTTCATTCCCCAAACATGCCCCTGTTTGTGTCCAAGTGTAGCAAGATTTGGATAATATCCAGGATTGGCATGACAAGAAGCAAGTAACATTTTTGCCGTGGGTGCCAGAAAATGACCGTCCTCAAGAAAAATGAAACCATCACGCTTTGATAGTTAATGACATTGCCATCACAGAATAACCCACATCAACACTGTGGGAGTTACCCCATCGACTAAGCAGAACTGGACTATCCATATAATTACTGTGGCTCCAAGAGCAGATCAGAGGCTAGGAATCCTGTAACGAGTGTGTCCCATCCTGACTCCCAAATACCTGTCCCCCATCTATAAGGCACAAGTCTGAAATGTAAAAGATTACCTCCATTTGCCTCGATGAGTGCAGGTCCAATAGCATTCAAGATGCTTGACACTATCCGGGACAAAGCAGCCTGCATGATTGGCACTAAGTACGCAAACATCAGTTGAATCTACCACCACACAGTAGCCTTGTGTCTCATCTACAAGTCATAGAATCCCTACTGTGTGAAAGCAGACCATTTGGCCCATCAAGTCCACACCGACTTCCCAACTCTATCCTTGTAACCCTGCATTTCCAACGGCCATTCCTCTTAGCCTGCACATCCCTAAACACTACAAGACAGCTTAGAAAGGCCAATCCACCTAACCTGCATACAATGTGCACTGCAACAACTCACCAAAGCATATTAGAAGTTTTCAAACCTGTGACCACCAACATCAGAAAGGAAAAGGGTAGCAGATGTGCTGAAGTACTGCTATCTAGAATTTTCCCTGTAAACCACTCGCCATCCTGACTTGGAAATATATTATTGTTCCTTCAGTGTCACATCCAGGAAGTTGCTTCCTGGTAGCACTGTGGATGCAGCTACAAATGGACTGCAGCAGTTCAAGAATGCAGGTCATTAATCACCTTCTGAGGGCAATGCCGGCCTAGTCTGCATTGTCCACATGTCATGAATAAGTCTTTATTAAAAAAAACACTGAACGCATTCTGCTTAATGCTCACGCTGGACACCTGAAATGGAGAAATGTTCCATTCCCATCATTGGCCTCTCGCCCCAGGTTAATATCCAAATTGCCGTATGCAAATAAATATGGTTCTCTTCCTGAATCAACAGCAAATTGTTAGGAGATTTTCAAATCTTATTGACCTAACACTTTCCACGAGATGTGAGCAGATTTCATTTGCAGTCCTTGGTCAGTTAGTCTCTCATTTCCAGTTTTAAACTTGGTTATTTGTTTGGTCTTAGCCTTGAGAATATCACCTATTAACAGAACAGTGATTCATCCATCCACCAGAAACAGTGATTGTGGTTTTCAGCAACTAATCATGCACATTGTCTGTACTGTAAATCTTCAGTACATCACTAATCCTCTTTGAGTTGCCCTTTGAATTCTACTGTACAACAGGGATTAAAAGCTATTTATCATCTAGCTCCCAGCGATTCACTGCAGCTTTTGGAGCGCAAAGCAGTAAATTAAGAATCCATCCCTACACGTCATTTTTTTTGCAATTTCACTTACGCCAAACTTTCAGGTCACAACCACACTCAACTCTTTCAGATTTCTTGTTAAGGTGCATTAAATTCCATTGTTAGGTAATTGATACCCAGGCATGTTCTAAACACTAATTTCACCTGTACTGTGAAAAATTGCATTTCTCATACTTTAAATATTTTGTTAGAGAATAGATCTTTCACTAAAACACAGCTCTGTGGGAATGGACGTGGAGTCATCTAGTGGCAGATCTGTCCCTTTGCAAAAATCTGCACTAAGACGGTGTCTTTCATTATCGTTAGTCTAAAGTGGTGAAGTATAACTGAAGTCTCTTGGTAACACAGAATTTCTCTCCTCAGCAGGTAGTCATATTGTTGCAGCGTTTCATCTTGCATTCATCAGAATAGTTGCAAAATACCAATATTCAAGCTGTTAGAGACGATTTTAAACAGGCGTCTGAATCCTGTGTTTGGTGGTACAAATCAATCTTTATTCAGAGCTCCTTACAAATCCAGCTTGGAGAGGTCTCTAGGACACTACCTTTCCCAATAAAATACAGGATATTTATACATTCCACGTTATGATAATTACAATACAGCATTGACATCTGAGCTTGCCACCTCTCCTCTGGCAGTTATGCCGCTCCCCAGACATTTGCCAGTTGTATCGTACTGAGTAGATGCTGTTTCTTACCTGTCATGATTTGCTTCCCCGAGGTCATAATAACTAAGTAAAATTTTGCAAGTGCCCCCTTAAAGCGCTGGTTGTTTCCAGTGTTCTTTCACAAGGTTAACTGTTTACACCCTTCGTCAAAAGGTCGTTGGTATTTACACATTCGTTCCTCAATTCCACACGCCCCTGGCCCACCGGTGACGGATGGGATCTTCTCTCTACTGTCTGTAGCCATTTATTCTAAATGAATTCAGTTAAATTCCATAACATTAACTTGTTAGTTGCACATATAATTTCAGTATACCTACATATATGTAATAGAAATTACTTATAAAGCCTTTGATTGTGGTGGGATCCGACTTTCCATTCTACACTTTACTAAGTAACAAGTTTTCTCTTTCGCTAAGATTTCTTTGAGACACTTCATTATCTTATTTGGCAGCCATGATTCTGATTGTGAAAACTGCTCTCAATTAACAATGCTCTTCAGCCATGGGCAACTCCAACACAAGCCATCGCAACAGTTTATGACAGAATAAAAGGGTGTTGATTCGTTTGTAGGTAGACAGTGGACATGATGTTGCCATGGAGGTAGTGATGGAAACTTCTCTCCTGTTGTATAAATTCTTGTGATAGTTTGAGATTTGGCATTCTCGCATTAGTCCGAATGTGTCAAACACAAGAAGCATCAGCAATGCATCTCTTTTCAGTGGTACCTTTTGTTAGCAATTTTGTGCTGTAGGAAGCCCAGCAACCAATTTGTACACAGCAAGCCCCCACTGACAGCAATATGACAAGAAGCACATAATCTGTTTAGTGGTGTTAGTTGAGGGCTTAATATTTGCCAGGCCACAAGGCAGATATCCCTATTTTGAGTAGCACCCTTTGTGCATCCACCCGAAAGGATAGACTGCCGGATTGACTGTTTGACAGGCAGCAGCACCAACATTCCTACATTGAAAGAGTCCATATAAAGTAGTAATAAGAAGCTGTCAAGTGCCCTTATATCAGTCGGGGAAACTTAATGGATAGGAAGTCTGCCTGTGCCCCTGAACCTGTTTCTGCATCACCTTGGCTTTGTTAATAAGTTAGCTGCTTGGTGGTGTATTGTGTACTAAAGACTTCAGTTGGGAGATTTTTTGCTCCAGAAACAGAGGTGACTACAGGCAAAAGCAAATAAATCTTGACAATGGTTCCACAACAGTTGAAACTTGATGCTGTAGCATAACCCTGTTTTAGGGCAAAATGTTTCCTATTGGGGCAATGACTTCCAGTTAAGGACCAAGGCAAAGCATCTTAAGTAACAGTCCTGGGACCTTTATTTAGTGGGTCCCTTGCATCCCTGCCATTCCCTTTCTTCAGTAAGTTGCATTTAATGTACCAGCTCCTGTATTAAGCTGGTGCCAAGGGTATGAACGTTAGAAACTGACTAAGGGTTAGAAGGAGCTTGGGGATTACTTGCATTAACTTTTAGCGGTCACTGAGCATACAGCCTAAATCTAAAGAACGTCCTTTACTCAACTTCGTACGCATTATATCAGATCGTCTTCTGTTCTGTTTATAAATAGCGCCAGCACATTCACCTGATAGTGTTTTCTACAGGGCAAGAAACCGCAGTTTTGTCCTGTAACTTTATAGGTGCTGACTTCTTCAGATATGGGCCACAATCAATTATTGCTGTTCAGGAGGATTTATTGGACAGTGAATTTAAAGCATTTTGTCCTTAATTCGTTTTTATAGTTGCCAGCATGGTCTGAACTTTCTTCCTTTTTCCACTGGAGACAAAATATGCAAAGTTATAAGCAAAGTATTCTAATATAAAATTCTGTTTTGTGTATTGTGTTTCATCTTATCTCTTCTGTTTTTGTTCCTCATGCTATCCCCTGGCTGGTTAGGAAGGTTCACGACATTTTCTCAGAGCCCAATCCATTATATCACTTGGAATGTTTCTATTTTTGATTCTTCCCAATTTCATGGCACTGCATGTTTAGCCCAAATACATATGACCGACTAATACATTGATGGATCTGGTCAGCTGTTGAGCTCCATCCCTGGTCTGAGTTAAATTAATTTCCACACCTGTAGAGGTAATTGGCAAAAGAGTCAAAGGGAAGATGTAAATATATTTGTTGTTTAGTGCACAACGTTGTTTTGTTTTGAATGAATAGGTGATTGAAGCAGTAACCTTTCTAAAGGTCATTGGATATTATGCGTACTTTTGGTAGTGAAAACAATTGGAGTGGCAATTCAAAGAGCTGATGCATAGGCGATGGGCTGAAAGGCCTCCGAAGTAGACAGAGCAGGTTAAGACTGTACTGGTGCTTGCTATACCCTTTCATAATGATCGTTGCTAACCTCCTTTATTTCCCCTTTCTACCTACATCCTTTGATTCTCTGAGAGACTAAAAATGCATTTGTCCCAGCCTTATCTATACTTAACGTAGAGCATCCACAACCCTCTAGGATAGAAAATTCCAAAGATTCAGCTTTCCTGAGTGTAGAAATGTTTCCATGTTTACTGCACTCTAAGATTCTATCTGTATCTAGAGACCTTCGCGCGTAGTGCAACACTTGCACAAAAATGTTCAATGGCAATAAACCAATACAAATTTTCTTTATCAACGCCATGCTTCCTATCCCAGAACATAGTTTTCATAAACATGACGAGTTTGTTTTTTTGTTTGATAGCTTCTAATGCAAGCATGCTGTTTGTTAAATGTCCATTGATCCATAGTTGACATCCAGGCAGTCAAGGTATTTGGTTCAGAGATAGTAGGAACTGCCAATGCTGGAGAATCTGAGATAACACGGTGTGAAGCTGGATGAACACAGCAGGCCAAGCAGCATCAGAGGAGCAGGAAAGTTTGACGTTTCGGGTCAAGACCCTTCTTCAGAAAGGTATTTGGTACACTTGCTTTTATTGGTCAGTAGGAGTTAGGATGCACAGGATGTTGTTTCGGCCGCTACTGGAATACTGCATTCAATTCTCGACTCCCTGCTGTAGGAAAGATATTGTTAAACTTGAAACAGTGCAGAAGAGATTTACAAGGATGTAGCTGGGGTTAGAAGGTTTGAGCTTATAGGAAAAGGCTGAACAGGCTGGGGCTATTTTCCCTGGAACATCAGAGGTTGAGGGGTGACCTTATAGAGGTTTATAAAATTATGAGGGGCATGGATAGGGTGAATAGCCAAGGTCTTTTCCCCAGCGTAGGGGTGTCCAAAACTAGAGGGCTTAGGTTTAAGGTGAGAGGGGGAAAAAATTAAAAGGGATCTGAAGGGCAACTTTTTCACACAGGATAGTGCGCAAGTGGAATGAGCTGCCAGAGGAACTGGTGGAGACTGGTACAATTACAACATTTATAAGACAAATGGATGGATATATGAATAGGAAGGGTTTAGCAGGATATGGGGCAAATGCTGGCAAATTTTCAGTGAAAATTCAGTCTTTATGTTGAGTGATTGGAATATGTCCAGATTGGTTGACTCTTGGCTGTTAGTCACTTGAGAGATTGTAACAGATTATCACTGATATTCCAGGCTTATCAATAGGAAAATTCCAGCTGGGATAAGAGGGTATTATTGGAAGACGTAGCATTGCAATCAGAATAACATTGAAACCAAAGACTAAATATGGGACTAGATTAATTTGATGTCTGGTTGTCATGGACAAGTCGGACCAAAGGGTAAGTTTCCATGCTGTACAGCTCTATGACTCTATCTTGGGTTGTGCTTTATAAAATTTCCAGTGTGTTATCTTCCCAATGACTTTTGCCTTCATCTCGATCTCAATCAACACAAAAAGTGAAGGGTCTAGGCCCGAAATGTCAGCTTTCCTGCTCCTCTGGTGCTGCTTGGCCTGCTGTGTTCATCCAGCTGTGCACCTTCTTATCATAGAATATCCGAGATCTGAGTTTAAATTTTGCAGTTTTTTTTTATTATTGCTTTCCAGGCCAACCATGATCAAGTATGGCATCAACAACATCCGTGAGCTGGTGGGACATAAGGTGAACCTGCAGATGGTGTACGATAGCCCAGTATGCCGCCTGGATCCCTAGCGTTCAGCACAAACTGACTCTTTCTGAAGTGTGTGCTCTACACATCTTTAGCCTGAGAAAAGTTTTCACTATATTTATGTTTGGGAGATTAGGGGAGAGGCAGAGTAAAATTTTGGGCTTTCTAGCCCTGGGAAATGGCTTACTATCACTTGGCCTTACTATTTCACTGCCTCAGCTAAAATCACAGTGTTCATGTTCCAGTTATTTTTAAGTTGGTCCTTTAAAACATCGCATGGAGTTGACACATGAACTTTGGTTATTGTGGAAACATGAGAGACATCAAATTGAAATAGCAGTGGAAGCTGGAATTGAACTGCAAGTCAGTTGAAGTAAAAAGTTTAATTTTTTAATGTTTGGACTGTTACCCAAATTGTTCTTATTGGCTAGGTACACTGGAACCTTATCTAATTAGCACTATACAGAGCATAGTATGACATCATGAACTAGCTCAAAGGAAGCAGTGTTTTTAGTCATTGTGCAATCCTTTTTTTATAATTAGTTCTGGTCATGGCCCCTTTCCTTTCTTTGTTTTATACAGTGAGGCCTTCTGAAAGGCTGTCACTGTGGCATATACCTCATTAACAATGTCTTGATTCCCGGGCAGTATGTTTATAACAGCCATCTTGTATCAGAAATTTAAATGGGAACTGTAATCCAAAGCAATAAATGGAGCAAAACTAAAGTATATTCTATGGTGTTTCATTTCTTGGTCAATTAACCCCAAGATCTGCCTTAGTTTTATTTTCAGTGAAAATTCAGTCTTTACGTTGAGTGATTGGAATATGTCCAGATTGGTTGACTCTTGGCTGTTAGTCACTTGAGAGATTGTAACAGATTATCACTGCTATTCTAGGTTTATCAATAGGAAAATTCCAGCTGGGATAAGATGGTATTATTGGAAGAGGTAGCATTGCAATCAGAATAACATTGAAACCAAAGACTAACAAATTTTACACCTCTGAGTAACCAGACACCCACCTAAAGTTTCTTTATAAAATATTGAATCTATTCAGACTGACAGCCAGTGCCGGTCTTGCAGACAAAGAATGTTTAATAAAGCTTGGAATAGGAACAATTGCGCTCTGGAAGATATTGCCAGCATTTCCATAAACAATTCTAGGGGTTGGGAAGAGCAGCACATGGTAAGAATGGATTTGTAAGAGTTATTTTAATTGGCTTGTTTGGTTATGTTGTGAAACACCTGCAGCTCAGGTAGGACTTGAATCTGGACCTTCTGGCTCAGATAGGGGATGCTGTCGCAGAGCCAGACAAGCCCAGGGTCTCATAGGATGTGGCACCATACTAAATCACTCATTCAAGTTAACAATCGATAATTTTTCAGTGCAGTTTCACTTGACCAGCATAGGACCCTTTTGACGCTATGACATGTCATCACTTATACCTGTTCGTTGCCAAGTGCTGCCAGCATGGCCATTGGTTAAGTGCTGCTGAGATGCTGCAGTCATGTGGGTGGAAACTGCTGAAAGGAGCCCAAAGCCTAGAACATTTGCTTGAAGTAACAGAATTTCATAGGTGTGCAAGCCTTTGGGGTAGATACAACAGGAAATTATTCAAATATGAGGAGAGATGAGCTAAGAGGAAGGATTGATGCTAATTGCAGCCAAGACAGCAAGCAAATTAAGCAAAATATATAAAACACTCTGAAGATAAATTCCAAATATTTCATTGATATAAGGAAGAATATTGGAAGAAATGGTTTTGAGGATAAGCTAGAGAAAAATGCAGGAAAAAATGCCTTTGTACACATATCTGGAATAGCCTGATCAGGAGGGAATTGTGACCTAGCCTCTAGAGGCATTCAAAAAAAATTGGATTCTCATATAGCAGAGCTAAAATTGCAAAATGTGAGGTTTGAGGGTTAAATTCATTTGATGCTCCCTCCGATGAAGTAACTTGGGATAGTTTGCCCTATGTTAAAAGGTGCTATATAAATGCACAGCTTTCCCTTGACAACTTGCCATTCTATTCATAAATGCAGTGGCCATGTGTTTTTGTTATATATATGTATATATTGTACAGTTAATTCTGCTACATCCGGAAATACATTAAGGTTTCAGAAAGTCACAAGTTAATTTGTCAACATTCGGCTTACAAGAAACTAACTCAGTGGTGATGGCAGCTGATGTCATTAGACTGAATTCAGTTGGTGCTCGTGATGGTATGAGGATTTTTCAGTTTGAGTCCTCTTTGGTTAATCCATCCCTCGATTCCTAGTTGGAAGTCATGTCTGTTGTGGTAAATGCAGTGTTTGGTTTTCTTCTGGGATTTGGATTGCCTCCTGATTCTGGAGCGGGTACAGCAGTGTTTCACGAGTGATGCACTTCAGGTCATTGCCAGTCTCTGTGTCATGCTGCCTTGGACCAAATATGCAATCTGTTGGGAAACACATTGTGAAAAGAAAACTTCAAGTGACTAATTTCTACCTAGTGCTATAGAATGATACAGCATGGAGGTCACACTACCCACTGGAGAGCCACAAGTTTGTCCTATTTCTCCTGCCCTTTCTCCACATCCCTACACTCCCCACTTCGAATATTTATTCCAATTCCATTTTACAAGTTATTTAATATGTTTCACCACTCTTAAGCTCTTATGTTCCACATGGCCTAACATGCAAGACTGAAAATATCTCTTCTAGGGCTCATTTCCCAGCAATTTGAAAGGTTGTTCAAGAATGGAAGGTAACCTTGTATTTCACCAGCAGCCTTAGCATTCACAAAATAACCCAAAGCACTCCACCTGATTTTACGCTAAATTGTTATGGTTAAGAAAATTAAGTAACCAATTTGCATCAAGCATAATTTATGCAAAATGCAAATGAGAAATTAGCAGATGTGGTTATGCTGGTTGACACATAAATATTGGACAAGAAACAGGATGGACCCATTGCTTATCTTTGAGCTGTCCCACGAAGGTTGGCTTAACAACCCATCTGATTCCATACTGCATCACAGCCTTAGCCTGGATTCTATGCTGGAACAGACTTTAGCTCTATGACCTTACAAAGCCATACCTGTAACCAACTAAGTCTGTGTAACATGGGTACTGAGCACAGAGCTGGAGAACATGAGACACAGCTGACCAGACCTATGTTTTTTTTTATTTTAGAAATTCTGAATTTATAGATCCCAAGGAGCTGTAGTGACAATGAATTGTGACTAAAGTTTGTCACTTATTACGGAGCAGGCAATTTTGTTTCAGGATTGCTAAGTGAAATAAGTTGGAAAAGGGTTCAGCAGCTAGCATGGGATGGGGAAGTTACAGTCATTATACCCTCCTTAAACTTGGTAGTCTTTGTTCTTGAGTGGGATGAGGATATCACTGCCAGACCCAGCATCTGTTGCTCATCCTTAATTGCTACATATGAGTGCCTTGCTTGGCCATTTCTGAGAGGAGTTAGGAATCAGCAATTTTGCCATGTACTTGGAGTTGCATTTAGATCAGATTGGGTAGGGACAACAGATTTCCTTCCCTAATGGATGTTTGTGAACCAGAAAGGTTTTTGCAACAATTGAGTTGTTGCTGCGGTCACCATTACTGATGTAATCAAATCTGGGCCTAGTTCTAACACCCAGACTTTTACATTGAAAGTAAAATAACTGCTTTCTGTGGTCAGGTGGATTCAGGCAAACAAAGTATTATAGAGATTTGGCTTTTAGTTGCCTGATGTTATAATTTTCTGAATCATACATAGTTTGGGATAGTGGGAGTTAATCTGGCTCCTAATGCAGCCAGATTGTTACAAAATCTCAGCCTGTCCATCAGTTCTTAAATCTGGTTTCCAATAGTCCTGAGACATTGCCCCACCCCATGTGAACATTCCCTTTCTGAAAGCTACAATTGAACCTAATTCTGCCATCTTATTTGAGCAACATATTCCTCATCATAACTTATTTTGGAAGAAAATAACAGCTCTTCACCTTAATTTCTTTGCCAGTCATCTTAAATCTGTTTGCTGTCTTGCCACTTCCTGTCTTTTTTTAAAATCACTTGACTATCATGGACTCGTAGAGGTGTACAGCACAGAAACAGATCCTTGTCCATGGCATTCAGATATTCTACATTAAACTGGTCCCATTTGCCAGCATTTGGTCCCGATCCCTCTGAACCCTCCCTATACATGTACCCATCCAGATGCCTTTTAAATGTTGTAATTGTACCAGCTTCCATCACTTCCTCTGGCAGCTCATTCCATACACACACCACCCTCTGCATAGAAAAAGTTGCCCCTTAGGCCCCTTTTAAATCTTTCCCGTCTCAGGTTAAATCTATGCCCTTTAGTTTTGGACTCTTCTACCCTATGGAAAAGACCTTGGCTATTCACCCTATCCAAGCCCCTCATGATTGTTTTCCTCTATAAGGTCACCCTTCATCTTTCACTCCAGGAACTGTCTCGAGAATAATCCAGTTTTTCCATTTCCTTGATACACACACATCTGATTTGAGGGGTTAGTGTTGCTGGATATTAATATTGTACAACTGTGTGCTTTGAACCTAGATCCCCAGAAAAATACTTGGATTAACAATCTACTGATAATACCAATAAACCATTGCCTCCTGTTAACATCTTTTTAACCATTTTAGAGAATCTCTGCTAAATAATTCCAAGAGGTTCCATCAGTGCAACCAGTACAACATTTTCATCAGCAGTAACCAGTTCCCAATTTGCCGAGACCTTCAATACAGATTGCCCAGGATGAGACTGGGCATTGGATTATTACATTTCCGGTCACATTAATGACAACAAACTGCTGCTTTTCAATCCCAAAGGTTCAGTTTTATACACTATTTTACTGTACTTTCTCCACAACATAGAACATTACAGCACAGCACAGTACAGGCCCTTCGGCCCTCAATGTTGTGCCGACCTGTCATACCGATCTGAAGCCCATCTAACCTACACTATTCCATGTACGTCCATATGCTCATCCAATGATGACTTAAATGTACCTAAAGTTGGCGAATCTACTACCGTTGAAGGCAAAGCGTTCCATTCCCTTACTACTCTCTGAGTAAGGGAACTACCTCTGACATCTGTCCTATATCTTTCACCCCTCAATTTAAAGCTATGCCCCCTCGTGCTTGCCGTCACCATCCTAGGAAAAAGGCTCTCCCTATCCACCCTATCTAACCCACTGATTATTTTATATGTCTCAATTAAGTCACCTCTCAACCTTCTCTCTAACGAAAACAGCCTCAATTCCCTCAACCTTTCCTCGTAAGACCTTCCCTCCATACCAGGCAACATCCTAGTAAATCTCCTCTGCACCCTTTCCAAAGCGTCCACATCCTTCTTATAATGCGGTGACCAGAACTGTACGCAATACTCCAGGTGCGGCCGCACCAGAGTTTTGTACAGCTGCAGCATAACCTCTTGTTTCCGGAACTCGATCCCTCTATTAATAAAAGCTAAAACACTGTATGCCTTCTTAACAGCCCTGTCAACCTGGGTGGCAACTTTCAAGGATCTGTGTACATGGACACCGAGATCTCTCTGCTCATCTACACTACCAAGAATCTTACCATTAGCCCAGTGCTTTGCCTTCTGGTTACTCCTACCAAAGTGCATCACCTCACAGTTGTCTGCATTAAACTCCATTTGCCACCTCTCAGCCCAGCTCTGCAGCTTATCTATGTCTCTCTGCAACCTACAGCATCCTTCGTTAATTTGAAAACAAGATGCTGTAAAAACACAGCAAGTTTGCAGCAAATAGTGGAGACAACAACCTAGTTCACGTTTTGGAGAAAAGCTCTATTCGACTTGAAACATTAACTCTCGTTTCTGTCTCCCCAAATGCTGCTGAATTGCTCTAGCCCTTCTGATTTATCCCCACATCCACAGCGTTTTATTTAAAGTATGAAACTGCTTTACAGCTTTGTGGCCAGTAGGACTGAGGGTTATTCTCAACAAATAATTGAGTATAGCTGATCATCGGTCGCATTGCTTGAATGTTGCACTGTGCTAGAAGAACGATATCTCATTTTCCACTTGGGGGCCCTGCAGCCCTCAGGACTCAATATTCAGTTTAATGCTTTTGCAGCCTGAACATCTTGTTCTATGCCCTATATCCACTTACACGCCCAGCAATGACATGGGCCACTTTCAGCACAGTCAGTCCAATCTCACCCACTCATGGTCCCCATTGTCAGCTTTTCTCCTTCCCTATTAACTATGCATCATCATCTTGTCCACCTAACTCCTTCTCTCTCAAACAATAAAACAGAAGTTGTTGGAAAATCTCAGCAGATTTGGCAGCATCTGTGAAGGAAAAAGACAAGAGTTAACGTTTCGTGTTCAGTGACCCTTCCTCAGAACTGATGGTGGCTGGGAAAATGTCAGTTTATATGCAGAAAATAGGGAGGTAGGTGGGGGAGGGAGTAAACAATAGAGCCTTAAGAGAGAGGAAGACAGTTGGACAGAAAAAGGAGTTGGTAACAATCAGGCTGGGAGAGTAAATAGTTGTTAATGGGGACAATTAGTGACTTACAACAGGTATTGTCATGGCAGGCTGTGATAACAAGGTCTGGCTTTTGGTGTGGAGGGTTGGGACATTGGAGAGTTTTGGCCCTAAAATTATTGAACTTGATATCGAGTCTGGAGGGCTGCAGGGTTCCTAAGCAGAAAATGAAGTTTCAGACCTGCTGAGCTTCTGTGTTTATTTCTGATTTGCAGCATCTGCTGTTCTTTCAGTTTTTATTCTCTCACAGCCCCCAGCCCTCCACCTCTCCCACACTCTGTCGCTCTAACTCTTGGTTTCTCTTTCTTTGGGATCCATCTCTCCGTTTTCCTCTCCTCACCCCTGTCTTCAGCAGGTCCACTACCTTTTCCTACCTACTATCAGTCCTGAAGAAGGGTCACTGGCTCAACATGTTAACTCTGCTTTCCCTCCACAAATGCTGCCAGACCTGCTGAGTGTCCAGAAATTTCAGTTTTTTTGCTGCAACCAGCTGGAGAGGTTGAACTGGGTGATGCACAGATGTAGTATTCTGCTGCTTATTTGAACTGTCCGCAAATTGGATTGCCTTTTTAAAGACCATAACATCGGATTGATGTGAATAGAGTCAAAATTCTTTGTTCTGAGAAATACTGAGTGACTAGCAAGATTGGGGTTTGTGGTGGAAGAGGTGTTTATACAGATGTGCAGTCACTCCACTCTCCATGGTGTAACAACAATACATTTCTCAGATCAAGCATCATTTTTTGATCACACATGATACTGAATAAGACACCCACAAGTGAGGTGATTAAAACCATTGCTGCTATTAAACAAGACTTGCTGAGGTCTGGGAAGCTTTTAATCCAAATGCGTGTGGCTTATGTAAAGGTCAGCCACTTCAATGGTAGCATGCTGTTCAACTGTTAATTGCATTGATTTATCAGGGTGCAACTGAATAATTCATTTCAGCAGATCACATGGTTTAAGGTATTAATCCCCTCCCAATGTATTACAAGACAGTGACTGGGAGTTATCTAAGTTTAGTTCCTAGGCAGTGTGATGTTTTGTGACTACAACTGTTGCTGAAGTCTCAAAGTATCACTCTGAGACAAGGGGTATTGTTCTTCACATGTGATCATAACATACTTAATTATAACAAAAACAAATTTGCTGGAAAAGCTCAGCGGGTCTGGCAGCTTCCGTGTAGGACGAAACAGTGAATGTTTTGGGTCCGATGACCCTTTCTGAGAACCCGGACCTGAAACATTAACACTGTTTTTTCCTTCGCAGATGCTGCCAGACCCGCTGAGCTTTTCCAGCAACTTTGTTTTTATTCCTGATTTACAGTGTCCGCAAAGTTTTTCTGGTTTATGTCTAATTATAAGTTGGATGTTGTAGTCTTTAAGGTGACCTAACCTAACATAGTGTAGAAATGGATGTATCAGTGGCCACCCCATGTGTTATGCCACACAAGGGTCACCTGGTTCAATATCTATTAAAATAATGGGTCATTGCCTAGGTACTGAGGTATGGTACAACTGGAAACAACCTCCTGGGGCTGAAGGATGTGGATCATCTTTGGTCAGCACAACACAGACTGGGAGTAGCATCAACTGTGATGGTTGCCTTGGTCAAGTAGTCTGCCAGTTATTCAAAGGCTGGGCATTGGCATGAGGCTAGCCCACGTACAACTATGCCTCTATGGAAGTTGTACCTTGAGGAGGGAGAGAGATCACCAGAACGAAACATTGAAGTACTCCTGTATTGATCATGTTCCTACTGGTAAAATAGCAACTAACTAAGATATGTGCATCTTGCTTAGACAGGTATCCTTTGAGAGTGAAAGGCAAAGAAAGAAAAGTGTTACCCTGGCCTTAATTCCTTTCAAGTGCATTTTCTGATGGCCAGAGCATTTTTTCCTGTTCAGACAGCACCTCCTTCCACACTGGTGAATCTAGCCCAGTGACATTTCCTCAGCCAACCCGATTCGAGGAGTTACTGTTACTGGATCTTAATATGATGCAACTGTTAACCCAGCATCTATTGAGAGCTGCAGAGTTAAATCAGGTAACCGTAATTGACTAGTCTCATAACACTACAAAACAGATTTACATTAGAGGAACGATATCAGCATATTATGTATTGGATTGCAAGTAATTAATAGATTTTTACAGCTCTCTGTAAAGCCAACATAATGATTTTTTTTGGAGTGTGTTAATCTTTTGCAGGCACTCAGTGTGGTGATGTTGTTCATTCTTGGGCTGTAGGGTATTGCTGGCAATGTCAGGATTTATTGCCCTTCCCCAAGTCTTGTTGAAAGATGGTGGTGAATCAGCACCTTGAACCGCTGCAGTATGTCTATGGTGTCAGTGCACCCACAGAGCTGTCCAAGAAGGGATTTACATGGTTTGATCCAGCAATGGTGAAGAAATGGTGATTTAGTTTCCAAACAAGCTAGTGTGTACGTTAGAGGATAAACTACAAGAGCTGGTGTTCCTGTGTGGCTGTCACCCTTAGCCCAGGTAGTCATAAATATCCTGGGAGTGGAAGGTCTGCCAAAAGCATCTGCAAGCAGGTTTTAAAAAGTGACGCACTAATCTGTTTTTCTGGTGCCATAAATTGGCTATGACGGCCGGGAGACTCCTTGGTCTCACTGGTATTTTATGATCTGATTAGATAGTTGAGATTAAGTAATATCTAATCCTAGATGTAACAAAGCAGCAACCTCATAACCATATGGCAGATTGTCAACTGTGAGGAAAAGTGGTGGAAGTGTAAGCGTTACACAGACTCTGGGACTTCTATTCCCTTGTTGATTTTTAGCATGACCATCTCCAACAGAAGTGAATCTATCACCCTTTGACATTCAATAGCATTGCCATCACTGAATTCCCCATGATTAAAATCCTGCAGGTTACCATTGACCAGAAACTCAACTGGACTAGCCACATTAATACAATGGCTACAAGAGCAAGCCAGATGCTAGGAATACTGTGGCAAGTATCTCAGCTCTTGATTTCCAAGGCCTGTCCACATTTACCAAGTACAAGCCAGGAGTGTGATGGAATACTCCCCACTTGTCTGGATGAGTGCAGCTCTGATAATACTTAAGAAGCATGACACCATCCTTAGATAACACCTTCCAAACCCACAACCACTTCCATCTAGAAGGACAAGGGCAGCAGATATATGGATACACCCACCCATTGCAAGGACCCCTCCAAGACAACTTGCTGGCCTGACTTGGAAATATATCACAGTTCCTTCGGGATCACTTGGTCAAAATCATGGAAATCCCTCTCTAGGGGCACTGTGGGCTAACCTGCAGCACAGGGACTGCAGCAGTTCAAAGCAGCTCGCCTTATCAATGGGAATCAGGGACGGGCAATAAATGCTAGCATATCCCCCGTAAAAAAAATGAAAACACGAATCTCCTTGACTCCCTGCGCTCTGATACCTTAAGGCCACAAATTCCAAAGCAAAAAGCATTTCGCTCCCCAGCAAGTGATAAATGCTGATAGTTGCTGACCTGAACTCACCTGCAAAGTCGTGTGCGAGGTCTTTAAGGAGATGGCCCACGATGGCATAAGCTACTGCCACCACCACCAGGGCCGCCGTAAGTAGGTAGAGCACAGCTTTGGGCAGAGGGATGAGTTCTTTCTGAGGGGGTTTGTAGTCGCTATAGAGCACATCGCTGGACGGCAGCGAGTACTGGAACGCGTGGCCCAGCGCTTCTGTCAAATTGGCGTTCCCTGTGGGCAGACTCGAGACTTGCTCCATGGCTGCAGGTCCGTCCAAGGTGTGAGCTGAAATTTCCCCCTCTCAGGGTGAAGGGCGCCGCTGAGAACCGTCCTACAGAGTGAAGATTGATGGTGCACCGTTGGTTTGAACCCAGTTTTGCTTCATATTTGTAAGCATGTTAAAGCTTCTGACCCCCTTCTCCCAGTCCCAAAGCCTATATTCTGCGCAGCTTTCACTGCCTGGGAACGTTCAGCTGGCTGTTAGCGGCAGCAGGCTGTGTATCGAGACTTAACTGGAGCTGTTCCCTCCAACAGATCCTTCTCTGACACTGGTGCCAGAACAGCGCTTTGTCTACCGAGCTGCTAAAGTTCGACTGTTCATCAGCAAATCACATCAATCCTGGGCGGTCCTTAAACCTGTCCCATTTTTGGGGAGGCAAAGACACGATAAAGTGAAATATCGAGGGGGATAAAGGGACGGAATCAGAAAACCGAAGACGCAAAAAACCTTTAAAAAAAGAGGGAAATTGTGTACTGAGCACAATGCAGGGAAAGAGACAGCCAGAAAGGGAGGACAAAGAGGTCGTCAGCTGAACGAAGCTAAATGCTGAAAAGTCTTTCTTTTTACGCAGTAACAACAGAAAGTGCTGGAGAAACTCGGCAGGTCGGGCGCAGAGAGAAAGCAGGGTTAATGTTTCGAGTCATTGCGTTGAAATTCGTGCCTTGTATCCGGCTAACACCGTCATTTCTATGTTCCCCACGTCCGACCTCTGACTGGGGTGTGTAACCAAGATGTTTCAGCAGAGAGGAGGCAGTCCTGTGGAGTGGACTGTTATCCATTACATGCGAATCAATTCCTCATGAATTTCCAAACGCTAATCTTCCAGGTGGGTTTAGGAAGCTTGGCTGAGAGCTCCCGTCAGACTGTCCAGCGGGGGGCACTCCGGCTCATTGTTCTGTCCTTGCCTGACTCTAATGTTCGATATTATTACTCCCTGATATTTACAGCATCTCCCTTGGGACCAGGTATTCTCGCACCCTATTTTACTTTAACTGATTTTTCTTTTGTTAAATCCAATTCTTCAAAGAAGACAATTTGAGCCGGATAAAAGCAAAGTGCCGAAACTTTAAAAATAGACACAGAGAAAGCTGGAGAAACCCAGTAAATTCTGGCAGCACCTGTGGAGAGAGTGAAAAAACAGAGTTAATGGTTCGAGTCCAGTGGTTTCTTCAGAACTGTCTTGGAAATAGAATCGGGCTCACCTCCATTGTCATTCTTTAATTAACCCTTTTTGGTCACTCACTGAGTTTATTATAACACAGCAGGAATCCCAGATCCCGAACTGGGGTTAAAATATGTTTAAAATTAGAATTAACACGGAGACATTAAACTAGATGCGAGTTTCAGTCCGACAAGGTGCTTTTCTAGAGACCCAGAGCCTCCAGTGTGGTACTGGGGAAATGCCCATAGATGTACAATCCTTTGGGTGAGATGTTAAACTGAGGCTCTGTTGAATCCAGGTAGAGGGGACTGCCTCACTTTTAGACCCTCACTCCTGCTTCAGGTGTTAGTGAGAGAAGTAGTATCAGATACAGAATTTATAAGTAGAAAATCAAAGGGTCACACCACTGATGAGGATCTATTAAACAAACCTAAGATGCTGGTAAATCTTTAATCAGTTACGTTTTAATTGATTAATATGTTTATGTAAATCCCCGAATTAATTTCAAGTCACTGCCCTGAGAGAACTAAGGGTTTTATCAGTGTAAAGAGGAGGTACGTTTTAGACCAGACAACACCTGTTAGGTGTGAAGCCTTGTTTAGAATCTGTTTGTGTTTTGGTTTCAAGTCTAGACTGTTATTATTTCTGAAGTGGGAATTTATAAAATGTCACATTGACCGACTGTCTATAAATTGTGTGTTTTTTGAACAAAACAAAATGTATCTGCAAATACAAATTCACACCATAGATTTACATTTGTGTGGTGGGGGGGTATAGAGAGTGAGTATTTGTATATGGGGTAGGAGAGGGTGCGTGTGTGTGTGTGAGAGAGAGAGAATGTGTGTGTTTATCTGTGCGGGAGAGAGTGTGTCTGAGTGAGGGGGAGAGAGAGAGAGAGAAAATGTGTGTGTGTGTGTGTGTGTGTGTGTGTGTGTGTGTGTGTGTGTGTGTGTGAGACATGAACCCAAGATGCCGGTCGAGGCCTTCCTCATGGATAACAAACTTGGTTATCAGCCTCTGCTTGGCAACTCTGTGTTGTTGTGCCTCCTAAAGTCCGTCTTGGTGGACATTTACCCGAAGATCCGAAGCTGAATGTCCTTGACCACTGAAGTGATCTCCCACTGGGAGGCAACATCACTGTTGACGATTGTTACGTGGTGTCCATTCATCTGCTGACATAGTGTCTGCATTGTTTCACCCATATACCATACCTCGGGGCATCCTTGCCTGCAGCGTATGAGATAGACAACGTTGCCCGAGTCACATGAGTATAGGCTGTGCACGTCTCGGGTCATGATCCCATATGTGATGGTAGTGTAGTGTCCATGTCGATGATCTGACATGTCTTACAGAGGTTTCCATGGCAGGGTTGTGTGGTGTTGTGATCGATGTTGTCCTGAAGGCTGTTTAAGGTTTGGTGGTTGTTTGAAGGCAAGAAGTGGAGGTGTGGGGAAGATGTTGGTGAGGTTCTCATCATCATCGACAATGTGTTGAAGGCTACAAAAAAAAGGCTTAGTTTCTCCTCTCCTGGGAAGTACTGGGTGACGAAGGGTACCTTATCGGATATATCCGTGTCTGTCTTCTGAGAGGGTCATTACAGTTTATCGCTGTGGCACGTCGGAACTGGCGATTGATGAGTTGAGCATCGTATCCTGTTCCTATGAGGGTGTCCTTCAACACCTTCAGGTGTCTGTCACACTCCTCCTCATCTGAACAGATCTTGTGTATGCATAGGGCTAGCCTGTAGGGGCTGGCTGTTTTAATACTTTTAGGTTGGAAGCTAGAGAAGCGCAGCATCATGAGGGTAAACGTGGGCTTGCGGTAGCGTGTGGTATTGTGGTATCTGTCTCTCTCTGATGGAGATGCGTGTCCAAGAATGAGACCAATTTGAAAGAGTAATCCATGGTAAGTCTGATGGTGGGATGAAACTTGTTGATTTTGCTTTGTAGTTGTTTCAGTGATTCCTTGCCATGAGTCCAAAGGAAGAAAGTCTTGTCAATGTATCTGGTGTATAACATTGTTCAGAGATTCTGTGCAGCAAAGAAGTCTTGTTTGAACCTGTGCATGAAAATGTTGGCATATTGGGGAGCAAATCTGGTCCCCATAGCTGTTCTGTGCATCTGGATGAAGAACTGGTTGTCGAAGGTGAAGACGTTGTGGTCGAGGATGAAGCGGATGACTTGTAGGATGCACTTGGGAATTGGCGGTATTGAGCACTGAGGCTGTTGCGGCGATGCTGTCATTGTCATAGAGTGCCGAAATGTCCATTGTGACAAGGAATGTTCCTGGTTCGACTGGTCCATGGGTGCTGAATTCATTGAGTTTGTGGATCTTTGCTCCATATTTCAACTGCCTGGTGGATAATAGCAGTGCCAGCTAAACATAATGTCTTGCTTATAAAACTCTTGTGAAATGTGATGAACTGTTGCATGAATGCAATGTCAAATTAAGGTGCAGGAACTTTACAATTCTGGTGCTGCTTTGTTATAAATTAGGTGAAAACCATCTGTCCAATAGCTCATTATTATTCAGCTCACTTTGTTTTGAAAACCCCATCTGTCCAGGCCATGTGTCGTCTGCAGAATATAATCCAGGTTGCCATTCTTAATGCAGCGCTGAAGGAACCTTGCACTCTCAGAGGTGCACATTTTGAGATGAGGTGATAAACAGAGATCCGAGTTGCCCTTTCAGGTGACCAAACAATCCCATGGGAGGCAGATGGTGCTGTAGTGGATGTGTCACTGGGCTGGTAATCGAGGGATTCCAGACTAAACGCTATGGGGCCATGGGTTCGAATCGCCCCCAAAGAAGATAGTGGAGTTTTAAATTCAATCAGTGCAATTTGTGGATTTTTGTTTTGCCATTGAAAGCTGTTGTTGCCAAAACTTTGAATGTTTTCAAGAAGGAATCATAGTTCTTAGGTCTAAAGAGATCAAAGGATATAGGGAGAAAGTGGGAAGAGTACTAAGTTAGTTGATCAGCCATAATCAATATGAATGGCAGAGCAGTGTCAAAGGGCCGAATGGCCTACTCCTGCTCCTAGTTTCTGTATTTCTAAAAGTAATTATGACCACGATACTATCATCGATTGTTGTAAAAACCAAGTGGGCCACAAATGCCCTTCAGAGAAGGACATCTGCCATCTTTATCCAGTCTGGTCTACATGTAACTCCAAACCCCAGTAATGTGGTTGACTCTAAACTGTCCCCTGATGTGGCTGAGCAAATCATTCAGTTTAAGAGCAATTAGGGATGAGCAATAAATGTTGGCCTTGTCAGTGATACCATTATCCCAGGATTTAAGAAAAGGTATTGCAAAGAAGGGCAGGGGTGTCTCCTAGATGTCCTGTAGGTAGTTATTTTAACCAACTTGCTCAGATAGGTTATGACACACCTCTGGAGCAGACTGGTCTTGAACCTGGATTGGGAGATAGGTACATTATCACTGCACCACAAGAGCCCTATTTGTGTCTGGCTAGATAGTTTTCTAATCATCCTGTTCAGAGATGTTAGCACACACCTCTGGAGAGTTGAAACTTGAACCTGGGCCTCTTAATCCAGAGGTAGGGCACTGCCATGCTGCCACAAGAGCCCTACTTTTGTAGCTGGCTACTTGCTGTACACTAATTGGCTGCCACATGTTCTACATCATAGTAACTACACTTCAGAACATGCTTATTGACTGTAAAGGATCTTTGACATGTTCATTGATTGTAAATGGTGCTACATAAATTCGTTGTCTTATCCGCATTCAGAATGATGACACCGAAGGCTGTGGAGGCCAGGTCATTGGGTACATTTAAGACTGAGATAGATATGTTCTTGGTTATCAAGGGGATCAAGGTTTATAGGGAGAAAGCAGGAGAATGGGGATGAGGAACTTATCAGCCATGATTGGATGGTGGAGCAGACTCGATGGGTCGAATGGCCTAATTTCTGCTCCTATGTCTTATGGTCTTACAGCTGCTGAGAAACCTGGCCCAATGTTAGGGCAACATGCTCTGTGTTGAGTTCAGTTTCCATTGTGTTCCGTCATTCACTTTGTCACTGGGAACTCAGCTGATTTGATCTTGAGTTCTGAAACTGAAAAAAATGAAACATTCATTTACATAGGATGTTACATTCTCAAACCACCAAAGCCTGTTTCAAATCTCATTCTCACTGAAGTGCAGTGACTGTTACAGTGTAGCATCTAGTTTGTACGCAGCAGGGTCCCAGAGACAATGAGGTAAGTGACAAATTAACCTGTTGACAGTGGAGATCGTTAGGGAATGAAATGTTGGTCAGGATGTTAGGAGCACTCCTTGCTCTTTTTATAGGGCCATCTGACCAAACTAATAGGCTCTCAGTTTAATGTTTCACTTGCAAGGTCGTGCCTCTGACAATGCATCACTTTTCTGCTCTAAAGTATCAGCCCAGCTGGCATGTTTGAGGTTAGGTGAAGAGTGTGTGATAACCAGCTGAGGCCGTGGAAGGTGCTTTACAACTCAAGCTTGTTATCTTGGCATGGGTCCTCACTTAACCAGGTCTTCACCTTTAACGGAGATGGCAAGGTGTGGAGCTGGATGAATGCAGCAGGCCAAGCAGCATCAGAGGAGCAGGAAGGCTGATGTTTCGGGCCTAGACCATTTGGGCCAACGTATTTTCACCAGGTGAGGAAGGGAGAATGGCACATATTCTATCAGTGTGTCACAGGCATTGCCTGTTCTAGTCATGTCACAGAGTATTACAGCACAGAAGCGGCCCTTCAGCCCATCTGGTCTGCCTTGGCCTATCTACACATCTCACACTTTCCAGCATTTGGATCATGACCTTCAATGTTATGACATTTGAAGTGCTCATCCAAGTACTTGTTGAAAGATTTTGAGGTTTCTTGCTTCAATTGCAGCACCAGTAGATGAGAGAGGTTTTCCTCAAATCCCCTCTAAACCTTCTGCATCTCACCTTAGAATTATAACCCATTGTTTTTACTTTAACCTACATTTTCCTAATCAACCTGTTCAGAGATATTATTACACACCTCTGGAGCAGGTGGGACTTGAATATAGGCCTCTCTGTCCAGGGGTAGGGACACTACCACTATTATTTATCCTTCAACTAAGGGGAAACAGCTGCTTCCTATCCACCATGTCTGTGCCCCTCATAATGTTATGGACCTCAGTCAGGCCCCTCCTTGGCTACCTCTGCTCTGAAGAAAATAACCTGAGCCTATCCAGCCTCTCTTCATAGCAAAACCGCTCCATCCCAGACCGACATCCTGGTGAACCTCCTCTGCACCCCCTCCAGTGCAGACACATCCTCCCTATAGTGCAGTGACCAGAACTGCACACAGTTACTGCACTGTGGCCTAACCAAAGTGGTTACCTACTGTCTGTGAGAAACGTTGGTTGCTGGAGAGGTTACCATGGCAATGAGCTGGTCTGCCAGCCTTAACTTCCCACCTCTTGAAGTTGCTGTCAGTCAAGGTGCGAAGGAGTGCAGTGTGTCAGAGTGTGAAATGAAGAGGCGTGGAGAAAGTAAGCACAACTGAAACCCATGACAGATCAACCCAGAGGTAAGGAGGCTGACTTTTAACCAGTGACAGCCTGAAATGAAGAAAAAGCCTGTTTTTTCTTAACCAATCTTCATTTTCTTCCTTCCTGTCATTCCACATCAACAGTACAGAAAGTCATTCAGCCCAACAGATCCACGCTGCATAGAAGCTTTCTTTTCTCATTCATCTACCCCCAAATGCAGGATTACAGGGATAGGGTAGGCTGGTCGGTCTGGGCAGGAGGCTCTTTGGAGGGTTCGTGTGGACTTGATGGACCAAATGACCTGCTTCCATGCTGTAAGGATTCCATGATTTTATCGATATATTTTTCTATTCCTCATTCTCCCATGGGTTTATTGAATTTCCCCTTAAATACAGCCGACTCCCAATAGTGGTAAATTTCACATTCTCACTACTGCCCGGGATTTCTCTTGAATCCCCCATTGTATTTTATTATAGCCTTGCTCTATGTACTGCCTCTAATTTTGCACACTCTCATGTCTACTCCAAATCTTCTCTGGGGTATTCCTTGCTAATTGTAAGGAGTTTTATTAGGTCACCTCCATCCAAGTTTCTTTATCAAACAGAAGAAATAATCTTTCCTGATGGCTTACTGTCACTCAGATTTGATCCCCATAATTGCTTTTGTCTTTTGTCCAGTCTCTGTGCTTCCATGCCATTTTTCTATTCCCTGGAATGAGGCACAGCACTCTGTTAGTGCATTCTGACCTTGATCCTATACAAGTTTCAGTAACAGTGCCTTGTTGGTCAAATTCTGAGATACCATGTCAGATGCTACTCTAGTGGGCTTTCTAAAGGATAGGTTTGAAGTGCATAGTTTGGGCAGGGTAGTAGGAGCTTCTGCAACTTTGCCTTACCTAACCCGAGAACTCTTGATGCTGGAACTGGACACCAAACCTGGAATCCCTCATCTTGTTGAGTACAGTGTGTGAGAGAGGCAGATAAGTCGGATAACTCAGCTTCACTATCTAGGCAGGAAAACCTTTTAATTCCTCCTGTGGATTCTGAATAAACATGGCTTCTGCTTTCAGTACCAAAACCAGGAGCACAGTTATAGTTTGAACACATTTGGTCTGGTGTGAACAATATTGTTGTTTGTATTACATTCAGTTTGATCCCTTGCCCTATTTCTCCTGCTCCTTTGATTTACTTTGAAGTCCTACTCCAGATTTATTTCAGCCACGCCATTTTCTCCCTTGTGTACGGTTTCCACGGTTGCTTCTTTCACCCTCTGATATCCTGCCTAAACTCTGTGTCACCCGAGACGGATTTCTCTGGACTACCTTTAGGACATGATTTTGTGTCTTTATCACCAAAGGATGGCCGGGTGGAATGAAGGGACCATTCAGACCGTCAAGCCAGTCCTACCATTCAATGAGACGATAGCTGATACTGCCTTAGTTCATCTACCTGCATTTGTCCTATTTCCCAAAATACATTGGTCAACAAAAACCTAGCAATCTCAGTTTTAAAATTAACAGCTGACCCAGGACCCAGTTACTAATACAGGAGAGAGCTCGAAGCTTACATACTTTATTTTTCAATAAAGAGAGAGCTCAGACCTAAAGAGAGAGCTCAGAAGAGCCAGGAGGAGACATGAGAAGTTGTTGGTGGATAGGATCAGGATAAACCCTAAGGCTTTCCATATTTATTTAAGGAATAAAAGAATGACGAAAGTAAGATTAGGGCCAATCAAGGATAGTAGTGGTAGGTTGTGTGTGGAGTCAGAGGAGATAGGGGAAGCACTAAGTGAATATTTTTCGACAGTATTCACTCTAGAAAATGACAATGTTGTCGAGGAGAATACTGAGATACAGGCTACTAGACTAGGTAGGATTGAGGTTCACAAGGAAGAGGTATTAGAAATCCTACAGAGTGTGAAGATAGATAAGTCCCTTGGGCCGGATGGGATTTATCCTAGGATCCTCTGGGAAGCCAGGGAGGGGATTGCCGAGCCTTTGGCATTGATCTTTAACTCATCATTGTCTACAGGAATAGTGCCAAATGACTGGAGGATAGCAAATGTGGTTCCCCTGTTCAAGAAGTGGAGTAGAGACAACCGTGGTAATTAGAGACCAGTGAGCCTTACCTCAGTTGTTGGTAAAGTGTTGGAAAAGGTTATAAGGGATAGGATTTGTAATCATCTAGAAAAGAATAAATTGATTAGGGATAGTCAGCACGGTTTAGTGAAGGGTAGGTCGCGCCTCACAAACCTTATTGAGTTCTTTGAGAAGGTGACCAAACAGGTAGATGAGAATAAACCGGTTGATGTGGTGTATATGGATTTCAGCAGGGCATTCGATAAGGTTCCCCACAATAGGCTATTGTACAAAATGCGGAGGAATGGAATTGTGGGAGATATAGCAGTTTGGTTCGGAAATTGTCTTGCTGAAAGAAGACAGAGGGTGGTAGTTGATGGGAAATGTTCATCCTGGAGACCAGTTACTAGTGGTGTACTGCAAGGGTCAGTGTTGGGTCCACTGCAGTTTGTCATTTTTATAAATGACCTGGATGAGGGCGTAGAAGGATGGGTTAGTAAATTTTCAGATGACACTATGGTTGGTGGAGTTGTGGATAGTGACGAAGGATGCTGTAGGTTGCAGAGAGACATAGATAAGCTGCAGAGCTGGACTGAGAGGTGGCAAATGGAGTTTAATGCAGACAAGTGTGAGGTGATGCACTTTGGTAGGAGTAACCAGAAGGCAAAGTACTGGGCTAATGGTAAGATTCTTGGTAGTGTAGATGAGCAGAGAGATCTCGGTGTCCATGTACACAGATCCTTGAAAGTTGCCACCCAGGTTGACAGGGCTGTTAAGAAGGCATACAGTGTTTTAGCTTTTATTAATAGAGGGATCGAGTTCCAGAACCAAGAGGTTATGCTGCAGCTGTACAAAACTCTGGTGCGGCCGCACTTGGAGTATTGCGTACAGTTCTGGTCACCGCATTATAAGAAGGATGTGGAAGCTTTGGAAAGGGTGCAGAGGAGATTTACTAGGATGTTGCCTGGTATGGAGGGAAGGTCTTACGAGGAAAGGCTGAGGGACTTGAGGCTGTTTTCGTTAGAGAGAAGAAGGTTGAGAGGTGACTTAATTGAGACATATAAAATAATCAGAGGGTTAGATAGGGTGGACAGGGAGAGCCTTTTTCCTAGGATGGTGATGGCGAGCACGAGGGGGCATAAGCTTTAAATTGAGGGGTGAAAGATATAGGACAGATGTCAGAGGTAGTTTCTTTACTCAGAGTAGTAAGGGAATGGAATGCTTTGCCCGCAACGGTAGTAGATTCGCCAACTTTAAGTACATTTAAGTCATCATTGGACAAGCATATGGATGTACATGGAATAGTGTAGGTTAGATGGGCTTCAGATTGGTATGACAGGTCGGCACAACATTTGAGGGCCAAAGGGCCTGTACTGTACTGTGCTGTAATGTTCTATGTTCTACGTTCATTATTTCCTATTTTCATTCTTGTCTGCGGATGGATGGGATACATTATCGACCTCTTCCATTCCTCCTCCTATATTTGCCCTGCCCTAGCCACAATAATGATTTGGAAAGTGTTCTGCTGCACTGAAGATGTGAGCAATGAATTAATCAAATCAAGTTAATAAAATCAGATGTAATTTTAAAAGGTTCTTCTCTATATACTTACACTGTACCAGTTTACCATTCTCATTTGTTATTCATCTTTCTATATCGGTTATAGCACTAAGCATCCTGGAAAGAAACACTCACGGACAATGTTACCTCAGCTTGAGCCAATGCACTTCTTTTTATTGCCAACCTAGTTTCAGACTAGCTTACGCAGCATGTTGTTGTGAATCATCGCTTCCCGTGAGGTCGGTATTGTCATCCACTAGGACTAACAGTTGCACATTTTCTGTCATATTCATGGTTCACAGTGATGGTCTTGTTCTTGTACATGATGTCTCCAAACTGTGAAACCAAGAATGGGAAGAAGTCTCATACAAGAAGGGACTTCAGAGCAGATTCTACTGATGCTGAAGTTGTTTGTGTTCTAAGAGGTGTCTCTCGTGTTACCGCAAGGAGATATGTCCACAACTGTATCAGCCACCAAGGACAGAACAGGGTCATTGCTGCACTAAGGGCTAGTTCTTCCAAGATGAGTTTTCTTGAGGTTGAGGGCTGATTTAAGAAGTGGCTGGATGCCATGAGTGGAAGATGGTTTGGTTTATAATGCGTAAGGAGGCAATCAGATGGGTTGGGCAAGGTTCTTTGTCTTCATCCTTCATACAGCTGGTTTGTTTTCTACAGGGTGGAAGGCAGTTTTACTTTGCATCTAACTGCCCTCAATATGACCTTGACACACCTTAACGACCTCACCCTGCAGTGGCCGCTGCTGTGAGATAAAATTTAGGGGCAAGTAAAGGAGTGGCAGATAATTCGTTGGATGTTGGAATAATGGCAATTTGGCAGAAGACGATAAGAAAGGGCATTTAAAGGCTATGAAGCTAAGATAGCTGGATGGAATTGGTATATATATTAGCCACAGTGTGGCTAGATAAATGGCTGAACCGACTTCTGACCCGTTATTGCTTTGTGTCTAAATGCTCTGTTTCTCATTACCATGAATCCTTGGTGCTATGTTTCTGACATTGCAATGGAGGGGTTTTCATAAATCCAAATGCATGACAGATGAGAAGGGAATGCCTATGAGATACAACAGTAAATGACAAATCCTTGGGGGTTGGGGGGAATAGCTGATTATTTAACAACACACTTGATATCTCTTTTCTTCTTCAATACCGCTTTATCTTAGAACATTGTTTTTGTGCTTTGATACTCTGGAACTGCACCCAAGTGTGGGACAGGTTAACTTTGAGGTTACGCAAATAAAAAGGGTCCTGGGTGCGTTCTTTTTGTTGCAAAGTCAGGGGTAGATTCCTGTGATCGACAAGGCGTGAGACCATGGGGGTTCAAGTCGGGAACTAGAATCTGGTATAAGGAGATATATCTAGCGGCTGAGATTGACAATTGGGCTACTGTGTTATTTGTTACCTTGTTATCTTAACAGATTCCTTTTGAAGATATTCTAACCTCCCTTGCTCTGCCATTCATCCGTGTAACATCATTGACTTTAAAAGGGAGAGTGGTGGTTGGGGGATGCAGTTCTGTAGAGAACTTGTTTCTATTCGTCAAGGTTTTGGGAAGTAGGTCATCCTCCTGTTCTCTGCTCAAGCAAAGCCAACTTTGCACCAGTGTTACATTCTGCCACTTTTCTGTCATTGCACCAATTTGTCATCACTTAAAAGCTCATTGCTGAGTAATGCTGCCAAATTGGCTGTTACTGTCCACTTCACAGCCATTCCCTAAAAACAAGTGTTGCGCGGACTGTTCCTGAATCCATTCAATGTTGGACCTTCCTGCTGCCTAATGGTAAGAGTGTCCACAGGATGAAGATCTGGAGTGTTGGTTTCCACAGCTGCAGGCTGCCGGTTGTGCTGCTGCACAGGTCATGGCTCCGGGAGCCTTCGGATTTCCACAGCTACAGAACGATTCATTAGCTTTCGAGCACTGATTGGAACTGGCTGAGCTTTCCTTCGGTTCTTTCCACTTGCAGCCTGCATCTGCCGGCTTCGAGTCTCGGCACGTACAAATCTTCTCTTCCTCTTTTGATTTCTCACAAGATTCTACTGGTTTCGCTTTCTCCTCTGGCCTTGGTTTGGTGCAAGCACTCTCTGCCGGTTTTGGCCGCTCTTCTTTAGCTTTCTCGGATTTTAGTTTCTCACATTCGGCTTTCTTCGCCTTTTCTTTCTCCTCTTGGGACTTTGGTTTCTCACATGAGTCTGCAGCTTTCTTGGCCTTTTCTTTCTCTTCCTTTTCCTTTTCCTCTTTCTCCTTCTCCTCTTGGGACTTTGGTTTTTCACAAGTTTCGTCTGCTTTTTTCTCTTCCCCAGAAGGGACTTCACAGCTCTCTCCCTCCTTCTTGGCAGCCTCGGCAGGTGCTTCTTCTTTCTTGGCTTCCTCAGGTGCTTCTTCTTTCTTGGCTTCCGCAGGTGCTTCTTCTTTCTTGGTTTCCACAGGTGCTTCTTCTTTCTTGGCTTCCTCAGGTGCTTCTTCTTTCTTGGCTTCTGCAGGTGGTGCCTCTTCTGGGGCTGCTTCAAGTGGTGCCTCTTCTGGGGCTGCTTCAGGTGGTGCCTCTTCTGGGGCTGCTTTAGGTGGTGCCTCTTCTGGGGCTGCTTCAGGTGGTGCCTCTTCTGGGGCTGCTTCAGGTGGTGCCTCTTCTGGGGCTGCTTCAGGTGGTGCCTCTTCTGGGGCCGCTTCAGGTGGTGCTTCCCCTGGGGCCGCTTCAGGTGGTGCCTCTTCTGGGGCCGCTTCAGGTGGTGCCTCTTCTGGGGCCGCTTCAGGTGGTGCCTCTTCTGGGGCCGCTTCAGGTGGTGCCTCTTCTGGGGCTGCTTCAGGTGCCTCTTCAGGGGCTGGTTCTTCAGCTGGTGCCTCCTCCGGTGGCGCTTCAGGTGGTGCCTCTTGTGGAGCTGGTTCTTCAGGTGGTGCCTCCTCTGGTGGTGCTTCAGGTGGTGCCTCTTCTGGGGCCGGTTCTTCAGGTGGTGCCTCTTCTGGGGCTGGCTCTTCAGGTGGTGCCTCTTCTGGGGCTGGTTCTTCAGGTGGTGCCTCTTCTGGCTGCCCCTCTTCCGCAGGTGCTGCAGCTTGTTCGTCGTCTGCCATTTTCACGAGAGTTGGTTGGCTTACAGCTGACACAGATCTTCATGCGTGAACATGGGCACTGGCTGCTGGCAACTTGATGGACCGTTGGGGCATCACAATGAAGCTTAGCCCTTTTGTCACCTGATATACACCTTGTTCTGACTGTTGCGGGGGCTGGGGGAGGGGCTGTCCCAGTCCTGAAAGGTGGGGGAGGGGAGGAGGACAGGGAGGGGTGAAATAGATGTAACTACCTCCGTCTATTGCTGCTGAGGCCTGTTTTATTGACCCTTCCTCCCACCCCAGTTCCGAGCAGCTAAAGCACAAAGTGGGGGACTTGAAATCGGAATCTCCCTGAGCTCACTAGGTGATGCTTATTGCACGGTGGCAGCATCATACACAACTTTGTTACTGGTTCCTTAGCAACCTTCTGTCTTGACACTCTGATTCTGAGATATACATACAGATCAATGACACTCACTCTCATGTGACATTTTCAATTATCTTGTCTCTTGACCCCCTAGTCATCATTGGTTTCCCTTAATTATTGAAGATGGCCATTTCTTGCGTTCAAGTTGTTATGGCTTCTAATGTGGCTGTGGAGCCAAGAATGAATTGTCTCATTACACTGCCCAGCTTTTCTATCTTGCTCGGAAAGAGGAGATTGTCATGATGTAGGGTTGACTTTCCTGCTCTCTTGGAAGCTTTGGAAGAATATCCGGAATGTAGAGCGAATCTGAAATGACGAATTAAGAGAGCTAAAAGGGGACATGAGATATCTTTAGCAAACTTGGTTAAGGAAAAGCCCAAAGCCTATTATTCATATATAAAGAGCAAGAGGGTAACTACAGAAAGGATTGGCCCACTTAAGGACAAAGAAGGAAAGTTATGCGCTGAGTCAGAGAAAATGCGTGGCATTCTTAACGAGTACAATGCATCGGTATTCACCAGGGAGAAGGACATGATGGATGTTGAGGTTAGGGACAGATGTTTGATTACTCAAGGTCAAATTGGTATAAAGGCATTAAGGTGGACAACTCCCCAGGTCCAGATGGGATCTATCCCAGGTTGTTGAGGAAAGTGAGAGAGGAAATAGCCGGGGCCTTAACAGATATCTTTGCCGCATCCTTAAACACAGATGAAGTCCCGGAGGACTGGAGAATTGATAATGTTGTCCCCTTGTTTAAGAAGGGCAGCAAGGATAATCCAGGTAATTATGGACCGGTGAGCCTGACATCAGTGGTAGGGAAGATGCTGGAGAAGATACTGAGGGATAGGATCTATTCCCATTTGGAAGAAAATAGGCTTATCGGTGATAGACAACATGGTTTTGTACAGGGAAGGTCATGTCTTACCAACTTAATAGAATTCTTTGAGGACGTGACAAAGTTGATTGATGAGGGAAGGGCTGTAGATGTCATATTCATGGACTTCAGTAAGGCGTTTGATAAGGTTCCCCATGGCTGGCTGATGGAGAAAGTGAAGTCACATGGGGTCCAGGGTGTGCTAGCTAGATGGATAAAAGACTGGCTAGGCAACAGGAGACAGAGAGTAGTAGTGGATGGGGGTTTCTCAAATTGGAGACCTGTGACCAGTGGTGTTCCACAGGGATCTGTGCTGGCACCCCTATTGTTTGTGATATATGTAAATGATCTGGAGGAAGGTGTAGGTGGTCTGATTAGCAAGTTTGCAGATGACACTAAGATTGGTGGAGTAGCAGATAGTGAAGGGGACTGTCAGAGATTACAGCAGAATATAGATAGAGGAGAGTTGGGCAGGTAAATGGCAGGTAGAGTTCAATCCGGACAAATGCGAGGTGATGCATTTTGGAAGATCTGATTCAAGAGCAAACTATACAGTAAATGGAAAAGTCCCAGGGTAAATTGATGAACAGAGAGATCTGGGTGTTCAGGTCCATTGTTCCCTGAAGGTGGCAATGCAGGTCAATAGAGTGATCAAGAAGGCATATGGCATGCTTTCCTTCATTGGGCGGGGTATTGAGTACAAGAGTTGGCAGGTCATGTTACAGTTGTATAAGACTTTGGTTCAGCCACGTTTGGAGTACTGTCTACAGTTCTAGTTACCACATTACCAAAAGGCTGTGGATGCTTTGAAGAGGGTGCAGAGGAGGTTCACCAGGATGTTGCCTGGAATGGACGGCGCTAGCCATGATGAAAGGTTGAGGAGATTAGGATTATTTTCATTAGGAAGACGGAGATTGAGGGGGGACCTGATTGAGGTCTACAAAATCATGAGGGGTATAGACAAGGTGGATAGCAAGAAGCTCTTTCCCAGAGTGGGGGACTCAATTACTAGGGGTCATGTGTTCAAAGTGAGAGGAGGGAAGTTTAAGGGAGATATGTGTGGAAAGTTCTTTACGCAGAGGGTGATGGGTGCCTGGAACGTGTTGCCAGCGGAGGTGGTAGACGCAGACACGATAGTGTCTTTTAAGGTGTATCTGGACAGGTACATGGATGGGCAGGGAGCAAAGGGCTACAGGCCCTTAGAAAATAGATTTAGACAGAGGATCTCAATTGATGCAGGCTTGGAGGGCCGAAGGGCCTGTTCCTGTGCTGTAACTTTCTTTGTTCTTTGGTCTTTGTTCTCCTCTGATGCTGCCTGACCTGCTATGTTCCTCCAGTTCCACAAAGTATTTTCTATCTTGCCCTCTATTCTTTGTAGCCTGAAGGAAACAATGCCATTACTGAAGATTGCTCGTTCTCCTGCATATCTCCATCAGGACATGATGAGAATGCCACATTTCTGGACATCTGTCTTCAAGGAGCCGTTGAATTTGAGCACATGACTACTTTAGGGTTTTCTCATTATTCATACATAACCACAAGTCCATTCAATCTGAAATGGGCTCTGATGAGTGCTTCAAGTCCAGATATTTCTTGGAAAATTTTGCAGGCCTATATGTAAAGAGCAGAAGAACAAATTGGATGATTGCTCAAGTACAATGGGCTGAATAGCCTCCTGTTCTCTATCAATTTCTGATTCAATGTCTTGCAGATATACAGGTGCACCTTAATTTTATTTATGAACATCTTGCATCACCTTCATTCACTCTGTGTTTCTGGTGTTGACAGATAAAATATGAAAACCAAGGGTTAATAAGAACCTTATGTGAAACCTCAGTAACTACATAGAGTGCTGAATTGGGTTCCATGCTGTAGGAAAATAAAGGCTTTAGAAAGGGCATAATGTAGACAAATGGGGATACTGTCTCGGAGAAGGAAAGATAACCATTAAATATGTTTTGAAAAATTGAAGCTTTTTCCTCTCGAAGAACACAAGTTGCAGAGTGGTATGTCAGAGTCATTCAATATGTAAATAGACCCTTCGTCCTGTCAGTCCATGATAAACTAAACTAGTTCCACTTACCTTGGCCCATATCCCTCCAAACCTTTCTTATTCATATACTTATCCAAATGTCTTTTCAACGTTGTGACTGTCCTTGCATCTACTGCTTCCTCTGGAAGTTCATTCCACACACAAACCACACTCTCTGTGTAAAAAAAGTTGCCCCTATGATAGAAATGACATGATAGAAAAGATGGAACAGACTGTTTCTAGTTGTTGCAACTAGGTTGTAAAGAGAGGAAGCCATAAACATTAAATTAAGTAAATTAGATTTAAAACAGAGGGCAGGAAGAAATACTTTACATACTGAGTTGCTGGATTAATTTCCCAGTCAGCCCCAGTGGCAAATGCTAGACCTCCTTCCTGCAAAGGTCAACCCAGAGATGTGAGAAACAGAATGACTCCAGCCTAACACTGTACTGAGAAAGCGCTATCGGAGGTGCTGCCATTCAAATTATTAAACTGAGGCTTTCCCTTCTCAAGTGGACATGCAAGATCCTGCAGGCACTCTTTCATGAAAGAGTTACCACAGATTATCTGGCCACTATCAAATTGTTGCTTGCCGTGCCCAAATTGGCAGTCACATTTCCTACATTATGATAGTGAGTCTGAGAGTGCCACCAGATATGTTTGATTTGATTTATTATTGTCACAGTACAGTGAAAAGTTTTCAGAGATAATGGGAACTGCAGATGCTGGAGAAACCAAGATAAAGTGTGGGGCTGGATGAACACAGCAGGCTGAGCAGCATGTTAGGAGCACAAAAGCTGATGTTTCAGGCCTAGACCCTTCATCAGAAAACAGTTTTTCTGATGTGCCTGCTGTGTTCATCCAGCCCCACTGTTGTCTTACACTGAAAAGTTTTGTTTTGTGAGCAGTACAGGCAGACCATAGCAAACAAGGACATACAGATCATCGGGTGCTGAGTCAGACTGAGGCATGCAAGGTTACAGCTGCAAAGCAAGATCAACAATATTTGAAATTATAGATACCCTGTGTGTGTGAAAGGCACTCACATATAAATGCAGATCTTTCTGTCAAGACTTTCTTCGACACTTGAGACAGACAGTATTGTCAACATTCACTGTAATGGATAACTGGCTGAAAGCAACAGGGATAGAGAGATATGGGAAAAGGATGGGTAAATGCAATTAGACTTGCTTACTTAGAAGGAAGTTTAGGTTGTCACCCTGGTTTATCTTCTTTTTCTAGACCTGCAACCTCTTGATAATACTGCATTGTTAGAATTAACTGCACTGCCTGTGCACTTCTAACTTAATTGCTATACTGGCATACCACCAGCCATCTGGACCGAGATTTAAAATTCCTAAATCTCTCCATATCTTGGAGACCTGTCTGTCAACAGCTATTTGTATTTATTTCATGCCTTTAACAAAAAAAATGTATCCTCGGCATAAGCATTATGAATCAAAATTGGAAACTGAGCCATGTAAAACAATATTTAGGCAGATGCCCGAAAGCTAGGTCAAAGATGTCGGCTTTAAAGAGGTGTCTTGACAAAGAAAAGAGGTAGAGAAGCAATTAAATAAATGGAAGAAATTCTAGAGTTTACTGCATAGCCAGTGACGACGTAGCTGCCAATGATGGAGCAGCTAAAATTGGAGATGCTAGAATTTGAAGAGCATGTATATCGCAGAGAGTTGTAGGTGTGGGGGAGATTACAGAGACAGGGAGATGTGGGGTCATGGAGAAGTTTGGGAAAAAGTACAGAAATTCTAAAATCAAAAGATTGCTTCAAGAGGAATGGGCACTATAGGTAAACAATCGTCCCTTTGAGATCCCACTTAAACCCATCGACCTCCTAGTGACTTGTCCTAATACCTCCCTCGAGAGCTCAATGTCAATTTTTGTCCGAGCTACACTCCTGTGATGTGCCTCGGAATGCATTACTGTGTTGGAGGGGAAATATTGTTTTATATATATATGTCTATGGGTAACAGTCTGCTGTCACTTATTGTTGAAGTTCATTGTGAAAGATGACCCCTTGAATGAGGTGCAGCGGACAACCAATGACAGTGGAACCTATATATTTCCACTAAGTTGCTTGAAGAGAAGAAAAATAGACTTTGCACAGTAAATGTCAAATCTTATAAGTGCCACTTCTCAGTGTCTTTTCTGATCTGCTACTCTGTCACTGGCAGGTCAGTGATTTATCGAGAATAAGTTGTCAGTTCCTGTTGCAGTAGCAAAGTAAATTATTTATAAGCCTGTTACACAATATTTTAGCTCTAGGTTAATTTCCACAGACGACTATTAGATCATGCTCTATCTAGTTCACAGTAAAGCTACTCCATCTAAACGCTATTTTTGTTTGGAGTCCACAGGAGAGGGGCAAACAAAGGTGAAAGAGATTGTCCATCCCATGCATCTTGACAGATGTTTTAAACCTTTACAGGACCTCTCTATTCTTTTTGCCCAGTTTTCATTCCTTACCAGCTGTTCCTGGGCTATTGATGTTGGCAAACCTCATGTTACTTTGGTGCCACTGTCTGTGACCTGTTCTTCTTTTAAACATCTTCACTCTTGGAGTTATGGGCTGCAGCAGTTCCACCACCTTCTCATGGGCAATGAGGGACAGCCAGCAGCGCCAACGTCCCACAAGTGAATAAACAAGAAAATCCTAAACAAGCTGAGCATTTACAGCCCTCCTTATTTATACTTGAAAAAATCAATGGTGACCCACTTTCTTGAAAGCCTGTGCTCCGCCTGGTGAGGATGCTCCCACAGCACTGTTCTGTGGGGATTTGATCCAGTGTCCGTAAAGGAACAGCCAAGTCAAGATAGTGAATTAGTTGGACGGAAACTTGGAGACGATCACATTCCCCATGAACCTGCTGGCATTGGCCTTTTAGATGGTGGAGATTGAGGGTTTGAACAACACTGTTGAAGAAGCCATGGTGAATTGCTGCTGTGGATAGCACACACACTGTAGGTACATTACGCTACAACTGTGAGACCAGCAAATCACGAAACTCAATAAAGATGCAGCTTTTATTAGAATTTTTCTTCAGGTCTTTGCTAATCTTTTTTTACTGTAGTTTACCTCATTAAGGAAATTCCAGTTAGGTGAGAACATTCCCATTTAATAATATTACAGATAGTGGGACCAGCACTGAAATAGAAAGTGCCAGAAATCCAACTCCAATTGGTCTTATCAAAGGTACTTATATAACATACAATTCATTTTATTTTTCTTTGCAGTTCCAGGGATCTGAACAGAATGTCTTTGGGGAAGTTATGATGTTGCATGTTAAAGAATTAAAGAACCTTTCTGTATGGGAGGGACCCATTGTCCTATATCTGTACTGAGTCCCCTTTCACAACTCTTTCCACACAGCACTGAAACTTTTCAGTAATGTACGCAATTCTCTTTGTAAAAATACTTATTGAATCTGCCTCTACCAGCAAAACATACCGGATGCAAACAACTCACAACTCTAATGAATCATTTCCATGATTAATGTATCTCTGAGAACTCACAAAACGTTGTGAAAATTGGTTTATTTGAAAGACTGCGAAGGTGTGGACATTTTTAAAAATGAGGTCACTAAGAGGGCATTTGGAACACTTTTCTTAAAAAAAGAAATCTACATGTTGTGACATGTCTCAATTAACCTGCTTGAACTTTACTGGAGATTACATGTTTGAGTTTATGGTTGTCGAGTTGTGGCAACATGATATTGTTTGGAGTTCATTTGGTATGTGGCCTGATGAGACACATCACCTGACCCATCCTACTTTACTTTGAAAAATCTGAGAATCTAGTTTGAGAGCTGAGAGAACTCAGAAGGCAAATCAGTTAATAACTCGTAGAAAACTGCAAGCGTTTCTGCTTTCTCTCACAGCAGAGTAACAATTTGCAACCTGAGCAGTTAATAATTCTAATTAGCAATATCCTGAATATTATCAGTAGGCATTGCCCACCTCCACTTCCAAGAAGCTTCTTGAGGGTCCAATTCATTTCTTTGGTTCTTTTGCTACACCTACAGTCACTCATTACTGACTATTCTGAAAATGGAAAGAACTATTCCTCTAAAAGCCTTAATAATTTCAGACCTTTCCACTAAATCACTCTTTGGTCCAGCTGAACAAGTCCAGATTCTGCAGACCCTCCAACCTCAGGAATTCAGAAATTAAGACTATAACTGCTCAAAGATGTAATCATTAGACACTATATAAAGAGCAGCTTTTAATTTCCTTTGTTTCACATCTACCTTTCTTGTGAACCTTGACAATATGTTTGACTTTGGACTGTTATCTCTAATTCTAGCTTCTTAATGATAAATGAGGTGGACATTCTACTGTATTTGGGAGTTGGATTTCTGAAAAAAGGTCAAACTATTTTCTGTGGTGGTGAAAGATTTAGGATTGGAGCTCTATAGATGTGAAAATTGATTATTTTCTGGAGTTAATCACTTGGTTTGAAAACCAGCTTCGCATCGATAGGCTGCATCTATTCATTTTCAAGGACAGGAGCCCAGACGTAACCTGATATACACACACACTTTGCCTGCAATGAATTCTCTTTTGCCATTTCAATTTGCAAACTCCGTCTATTCTTTCATTCTCACGCTCTCAGATCTGTGAGACCAGCACAAAAACAAGCTGTTTAAAATGAGAGAAGGCCAGTGATAGGGCAGACTATTTTCACCGGCAGATGAGTCCAGGGCAGAAGAAGTACAACTCAAAAGTTAGAGAGAGACACACAGGTGGGTGGGTGATATGTCAGGAAGTAGGAGCAAATTACCACAGATGTTGCAATCTGAACTGAAAACAAAAAGTGCTGGAGATCACAGCAGGTCAGGCAGCATCCGTGGAGAGAGAGCAAGCTAACATTTCTAGTCTAGATGACTTTTCATCACAGGCAAAGTGAAGTGAGGAGGGAGTAGAATTTATGCAATAGTTGGAGTTTTGGAGTTCTTTCCAATTTGGCAGTTGGACACACCATTGTTCTGCCACAAGTTGCAAGAACTTCAGATGCTGGAGTCAGAGATAACAAAATGTGGAGCTGGAGGAATACAGCAGGCCAAGCAGCATCAGAGAAGCAGGGAAGTTAATGTTTCAGGTCGGGACCCTTCTTCAGAAATTTCTGCCGTTGTCCCATTCCGATCTCTTAATTTGGACTATCAACATCCCTTCTCACCCAACACTCCAAACCCCTCATTGACTATTGCATTAAATGTTGCCTCCTCCACACTTCACATCAGCTCTGATAAAGAGTCCGAAATGTTAGTTTGCCTTCTGTCCGTGAACGCAGAACTGTATGACCCACTGAAGAGGATGAAGATTCAGACAAAGGGTACTGCGGGTCTGAATCCTTCAGACTGAGAATATATATATGAAACATCGTAAATTTTACAATTAGTCTGAGACACCTTGGAATGCAACATGCTCACTGGAAGAAACGTATATTTTATTAGCATTTTCCATAATGTCCAATTTGGAAAGTACTTTAAGACTTTTTAAAAAATTATCTGATATTTTTTCTAATCAACCTGTTCAGAAGTAGGACTGGAGTAGGTGTGGCTTGAACCCAGGCCTCCCAGCCCAGGGATAGGGAGACTACCACTATGGCACAAGAACGCTCCATAATTTGTTTTTATTTAACGTGTTTTTCTAATTAACCTGTACAGAAGTGTTAATACACACCTCTGGAGTAGGTGTGGCTTGAACTCAGGCCTCCCGGTGCAGGCCGAGGGACTATTGTCTTTCTTTGCAAAAACAAACCTCTCCAAAAAGGTGCTGAGGCCAAAAATCAATTTCAGACTGCGATCCATCAGACCACAAGACAAACAAGCAGAAGATGGCCATTCAGCCTATCAAAACTACGCTGCCATTCAATGCGATTTTATCTGAAAATCTCCAACTTCCTGCCTTTTCCCCATAACCCTTGATTCCCTTATTGATTAAAAATCAATCTATTTCAGCCTTGTATATTCTTAATGAGCCAACCTCTGTAGCCTTTGTAGTAAAGAATTTCACTATCCTCTGAGCGAAAAATTTTCTCTTCATCTTCATCCTCAGTGATGATTCTGCTCTTGCTACTCACACCATCCCTGGACGCATCTGTTATTTCTTCAGTTAGTTGATTACCACTCTCCTTTACAAACATACAAACAAGCATCCAACAGTAGGCCACTCAGACCTTCAAGCCCACTGGTCCAATCAATATGATCATGGCTAAACTGAATTTAATCTCAACTTCTACATTCCTGTATTCCTGAAAATCTTTTGTTCCCTTGGAAATGTAGAATCTACTGACCTATACCTTAAAAATGTTTAAAGATTCTGCTTCCACTGCCTTTTGAGGAAGAGAATTCCAAACACTCACAGCACTCTGAGAGAAAAGAAATCTCTGACTTAAATGGGCATTCTCTTATTTTTAAACAATGATCCTTAATTCTAGATTCTCCCACAAGAAGAAACATCCTTTCCACATTCACCTGGTCAAATCCACTCAGGATCTTTTATGTTTCAATCAAAGCACTTCAAACTGTTCTGTTCTCTCCAGAGGATACAGGCTTAGCCTGTCTAGCCTTTCCTCTGAAGGCAATCCACTCATTCCGGGACACCAAAATTTCTTTTTCAGTAATTTTAATGTCTTCCTGTTTATCTTGTACCAGACTCCTTGTTCTTCCTCCCTCCCTTACTAGCTAAATAGCTGTAAGTCTCTTTTTCTGAAGCTCTTGACAAAAACATATCAGCCTCTAGCTCTTGTCCACCCTCCCAAGGTCTTTGTGTAAACTCATGTCCATTCTTGTCCATCAAGTCCAGGACTCCAGCAACATGATGCACAGCAATAAGTGGTTTGGGATGGGATTGTTGGACAAAGAGGTTAAAGTAATATGCAGAAGTCGTAAGGGTGGAGTAAGGAGTAGCCACATAGGAGTTAGGGTCTGGAATGCACTGCCTGGATGCGTGAAGGCAGGTTCATTCAAGAGGGGCACTGGATGGTTATTTGGATAAAAATAAGGTGTGAGGCTAGGGGGCAAAAAGCAGGAGACTGGTATGAGGTAATGATGCTTATTTAATAAGGTGCAGGTGCAATGGCCAAATGGTCTCTTTCTGCACAGTAATGCTTCTGCAATGAAGCTAAGAGGCAATAACACTGACACCTTTCAGTTGGTCTTAATCCTTTGGAGAGCTCACAGACACCAACTCACAAAGAGGTTACAGGTCATAATGGGTTACTTGATTTGCTGTGAGCATTTACACCATTTCCTGCTTTTGTTTCAGATTTCCAGCATCCACAGTGGTTCTCTGAAGGCACTGCTATTCTCTAAAGTAAATAGTCTCTCATTCATGGCTTTGTGAACAGGTTGGGGAAGATGACCAATGGTCATGTGAACCAACCATCGTTGTTAAGTCAGCACCTTTAAAGCTGGGGGCGGGGCTTGGGTGGGACAGGCAGGCAAAATAAAACTGCATTGTATGACCTGCTTATAAGCCAGTGAGTGCCACATTTAAAAAAAGGTGGAGATGTTGTTTATAAACTGTTAAAGAACATGAAGGAGAGGAATTTCTTCTCTCTGAGGACAGTGAATCCGTGGAATTCTTTACTGCAGAGGGCTGTCGAGGCTGGGTCATTAACTCAATTCAAGGTTGAGATAACAGATTATTTAATCAGTAAGGGAATAAAGGGTAATGAGAAAAAGGCAGGAAAGTAGAGCTGAGGATTGTCAGATCAGCCATGATTTTATTGTTTGGTGGAGCAGACTTGATAGGCTGAATGGCCTAATTCCGCTCCTTTGATGGGTTTATATTGTGTTAATTCTCCCAGATGTTATTGCCTTGAGAGCCAGTGCACCATGTATCCTGTAACTTGATTGTGAGTTAGTGTTTGTGAACTCTGCAAACGATTAAGACAATCAGAAGGTTTCAGAGCTGTAGCTGCTCCCTAGCTCTCTGTAGTAATGTACCTTGTGTTGTTGTTCCTGAATATGATGGATCAGATTTGGTTCATATAAGAGATGCCTTTTGGTTTTAAAACCAAAACAACTGCGGATGCTGTAAATCAGGAACTAAAACAAAGTTGCTGGAAAAGCTCAGCAGGTCTGGCAGCATCTGTGGAGGAGAAAACAGAGCTAACATTTTGGGTCCAGTGAGTTCTGATGAAGAGTCACTGGACCTGAAACATTAACTCTGCTTTCTCCTGCACAGATGCTGCCAGACCTGCTGAGCTTTTCCAGCAACTTTGTTTTTGTTTTATGCCTTTTGGTTTGTTTGGATAGAGTCAAACTCCAATGTTTGTATGTTTCCTTGATATGCTACTGTACAGAACTGAATTGCGTTTATGACGGTGCATATATATATATTTTTTTATGACTAAAGTATATCTTTGAAATTAAAAAAGAAGGGGGTATGAGTTTATATACAGTCACAGGGGCAATAATTGTTGAGGGGTATGTTTGACCTTTCACTTCTTGGACTAGAGAGAGTGAATTGGCCACTATTACCGAACTCAGTGCTGGACAAGAGATGTAAATGACATGAGAAGAGGGAATTGAGGTTTGTGGTCTAACAACCAGCTGAAACCTGTATTAGGCTGCTCATAGACAGAGAATAGGTACTCTGAGACAATCATAGATGTGCGTTGTCTTGCTTTTCAGCATTCCCATCATAGTCCCATTCCACAGAATTTAGTATAAAGAAATCTGACAAGGCACCCCAGTGTAGTACTGAAAGAGTGCTACACTGTTGGAGGTGTTGTCCTGCAAGAAACATTAAACCGTGGTCCTGCCTGTTCTTTCAGACTAAATTATTCTAGGGCACTACTTTGAAGAAATTCCCTTCCCACAACTATGAGCTAAGGCTTATTAGCTTCAACTCCTTTTAGCTGTCGAGTCTTAACCCACCTGCAGAGTTCACAAAGACTAACTCTCAGTAGCTTGATCAGTTTTCTCATCTCTCACACTGCATTCTCAGAAATGTTTCAAAACAGGTAGAAGAGGTTAGGTTGGGTGACATCTCTCAGCAGGCCACATGCTCATTGAACTCCAAACACTAACATGTAGCTGCAACTCCAGACAGCCATAAACTTGGACAAGTGATTTCCAATAAACACCCAAAGACTCACGTCAAGTCAGGTACCTTCAAAATTTTGTACTTAATAAAAGTATCCAAAGTATCCTTTTGGTAACCTTTAAAGAACTAAAGTCCATGCCCCCTCAGTCTTCCAAATTAATTAATTTTCACAATCTTTCAAAGTTGCATTGGTGCTTTCACAGAGATTGAACCATGGGCTGAATGGGCTTCTTCTATACTGTAAACTTCCATGAATGCTTAATGTGTAAAATAATAACTTGCCTCAAGTCATTTTGTTCATATCCCCAGTGTCCTGGTCAAATTCTATTCCTTTCTCTAATCATTATCTGTTTGTAGGAGTTGGCTTTGCTCACATTGGTTGCTGTGATTCAAACAACGAGGACTACACTTTGAAAATGTATATTGTTGACCAGGAAATGCTCTAGAAAGTGCAAAGGATGTTAGAGATGCCATACTGCATCAAAAGGATAAGCATCGAGTCATAGAGATATATGGCATGGAAACAGACCCTTTGGTCCAACTCGTCCATTCCAACCAGATATTCTAAATAAATCTCGTCCCATTTGCCAACATTTGGCCTATATCCCTCTGAACCCTTCCTACTCATACACCCATCCAGATGCCTTTTAAATGTTGTAATTGTACCAGCCTCCACATTTCCTCTGGCAGCTCATTCCATACACTCACCACCCTCTGTGTGAAAATGTTGCTCCTTGGGTCCCTTTTAAATCTTTTCCCTCTTATCTTAAACCTATGCCCCTCTAGTCTTGAACTCTCCTGTACTGGGGAAAATGGCCTTGACTATGTACCCTTCACACGCCTCTCATAATTTTATAAATTTCTATAAGGTCACCCCTCAGCCTCTGACACTCCAGGGAAAATAGCCCCAGTCTATTCAGTCTCTCCCTATAGCTCAAACCGTCCAACCCTGATAACATCCCTGTAAATTTTTTATGAACACTTTCAAGTTTCACAATATCCATCCTATAGCAGGGAGATCAGAGTTGAATGCAGTATTCTGTTAGAGGCCTAACCCATGTTCTGTACAGCTGCAACTTGATCTTCCAACTCCTGTACTCAATGCACTGATCAATAAAGGCAAGCATACCAAATGCATTCTTCACTGTCCTGTCTATCTGCAACTCCACTTTCAAGGAAGTATGAACCTGCACTCCAAGGTCTCTTTGTTCAGAATACTCATCAGGGCCTTACTAAGTCCTGCCCTGATTTGCCCTTCCAAAATACAGCACCTCACATTTATCTAAACTAAACTCCATCTGCCACTGCTCTGCCCATTGGCCCATCTGATCAAGATCCCATTGCACTCTGAGGAAACCTTCTTTGTTGTCCAATACGCCTCCAATTTTGGTGTCATCTGCAAACTTACTAACCAGACCTTCTGTGTTCACGTCCAAATCATTTACAGAAATGAAATGTCATAACATTCAAGACTATGGGCCCAGTGCTGGCTGCAAAGTGGGACTGGTGTAGATTTAGAGTAGTTTTTGTCAGTGTAAGCTTGATGGACCAAAGGGTCTTTTCTGTACAGTGTGATTCTATAGTAAATGCATCTATTTTTTCATTGTCTTCAAGATGGAGGGAATCAACACTTTGCATATTAAAAAGACGATATTTAACAAATTTAAATTCTATAAAGTAATGTAAGGTAGCTAAGCTGAATATATATCTCAGCTCACTGCCAATGTTGCTCACATTGTCAAATAGCCCATTCCCCCTGGTGGCTTAATGCTGCAGTTGCAGTGACTTGCAGAACCCAGCACATCCACTCAGGCAGAATTGTTCTGGAAACTTCCATCTAGCAGCGTGACACAGGATCTTCACAGACTATTGATTGGCAGAGACGCAAAAGAAAAAGAGAATCATTCACCTTGTATTTCTGTGACACATCTTGCTGTATAAGCATGGAAAAGTGATCAGATTGTAATGAAGGGAGGGAAACTGTTACTCTGAAGTGAAGCTCAATAGTGGCTCTTTAGAATATGAAGTTTAAATACTCAAATAAAATTTAATATCTATTGACAGAGCCACATCTTGCCTCATGCGGATGCATTGTAGAGACAGGTCAATCATCAGTAATGCCATTTTTTCAACAGTTGAGCCTATTTCCATTAGTGTTCATTTTTGCTACCTCAACTGTTGACATGTTTCCCAGTACAAATGGTCACGGATGGTCTTTTTGTCGAAACATAGTGCAATTTTGATTTAGTCATTCAGTCAGCGGATAAGGATAGCATTTATTCCCCCTGAAAAGGTGGTGAGCTGCCTTTTCGAACTGTTGCTTTCCAGGTGATGGGCTAGTATTTTACATATGCTTGGCTATTTTAGAGAGTAGGCACAGGAGTAGGCAATTCAGCCCGTTGAGACTGCCCCACTATTCAATACAGTCATGGCTAATCAAACACATCTATGCCTTTTACCCACCCTATCCCTTTAACTCTCTATGCCATTTTAAGGTTTCAGCAAACCTCCATTTGTAGCTCAGGTTGTGGGTGAGGGAATCAACTTTCTCACCGTGCTGGTTTATTTTCGTTCAGACGTTTCGTCACCACGCTAGGTAACATCATCAGTGAGGCCTGTGATGAAGCGATGTTGTTCTACTCTGCTTAAAATTTATACTGACCAGTCTATTATGCTTCATTGGAGGCCTCACTGATGATATTACCTACCATGGTGGTGAAACGTCTGAACAAAAATAAGCCAGCTCGCTGAGCAAGTCAACAACCTCTTTATGCCATTGCAAATTAGAAATCTATCAATTGCTACCTTAAGTATACATAAAGACTGAGCTTCCACAGCCCTCAGGTTTGAGAATTTGAAATGTTGTAAATCCTCTGAAATGAAAAGAACTCCTCATCTTGGATTTAAGTTGCAATCCCTCTTATTGTTAAATTGTACCCTCTGGTTCTAGACTCTTCAGAAAGGGGAAACCGCTTACCCTGTCTATCACTTTTAAGTGTTTCGTAAGTTTCAATGTAATCGCCTATCATTTTTCAAATCTCTAGAGAATATCAGCCCAGTGCGCCAATCTCTTTTCATAGGATAGTCCTTCCATCCTGGGAACAAGACTGGTAAACCTTCATTGCACTCTGTCTATGGCAATCATCTCTTTCCTGAGATAAAGTGACCAAAACTGCACATGTTACTCCAGGAAAGGGCTCATGTAATCGTAGTTGGATACACAGAAGAGTAATTACATTTCTTCCTGAAAGTGTAATATGAAAAATATCTATTATTAATGTTTTTAAGATTGGTGAGTGGGATATTAAACTGAGGACCTAACTGTTGTCTCAGTACATGTAAGATTCCTGCAAAATTTAGAATAGAAGGTGAACGATTATTCTGCTCAATATTTAGCCCTCAACCAACATCACAAAAACAGCTTATCTGGTCATAATCGCATTGCCATTAAAGGCAGCTTGATCCATGCAAATTGACTACTGAATTTCCTGCATTGGGACAGTAATGAACAATGTTCACAGTTCTGGAGCAAGGTCACTGGACTCAATGTTAACTCTGTTCCTCTCTCCACAGATACTGCCAGACGTGCAGAGCTTCTTTTCAATTTCTGTTTTGTTTGTTTCAGATCTCCAGCATCCACAATTTATTGTTTTGTTTACAATTTGTGGCGTTAGATCACAGATCTGCCATGATATCACTGGATGGCATCATTATTGTGGATTGACCAGAGTCTCTTAGTAAGACCTGCAGCAGTGAAAGTATCCAGGTGGGCAGGATTTTTTAATTGCTGCTCCAGTTACTTTGCTAGCCAGCACTCTTAACCAACAGGCTGTGCAAGCAACCAACCCACCTTCATCCTGAGGTGTTGACATTTCATTTACGAACAAAGTGTTATTCAGTGGCTGCTAAGCACTTTGGGAGTTCCTGTGATTTTGAAAGGGACTATGTAAAAGCACGGTTACCTCTGACCCAGGTCACTCTGGGTTCAAGTCTCACCTGTTCCAGAGGTGAATCACAACATTTCTGAACAGGCTGGTAACAAAATATCTAAAAATAATTTCATGCGTGCAAAATAATGCCGTCCATATTTTGTATATAAGGTGGATCTTGTGAAAAAGATATTGATCAGCCCTCCCTTCCTATTTCCAGTTAGATTCACAGACCACCTGGCATTGTACACACTGGGCTTGGACCACGTGGAGGACATCGAGAGAGCGCGGGAACAGCTCCGGTTTTATGAATGGAGCCGCGACGGCGTGGCGTGACTGACGTCACAAAAGGGTGGGGCGAGGTGAGGTCACCCGCGGGGCGGGGCTTGTCGCCAGGTGTTTGCGGCCCTTAGGAACGGGCCTGGAAAGCCGGAGGGAGGAGGCAAGTGGCCTCCGTAAGTCCTTTCATATTTATGTGTACACACGTTACATCATTTTAAATAACAGGTAAGGCTGTGATACATATAGTTTACTATCGTGCAATGGCAATTAACAGGAGTTCAATGCATTTAACAGTAAATAATTACAATTGTGTCCAACTCTAGTTTTTCTTAAATATGAAGACACATGGTGCACAGTGGGTGAATGCAGAATTGGGGCCTGGGCCCTGCTTTGCATGGGCCCTGCATATCACTAGACTGTACCAGGCCGGAATATTTATATCCCTCACTTTGCCTCCTCTGGAGGCAGTTTCTAGGATAAACTCAGTGTCGTGTTTCAGCGTGCTTAGGTGGAAGAGTTTCCCCAGCCCATATCACGTCTACAGGCTAGGGAGCTAGCTGGCAAAGTAATCTGGAGCTGAGTAATGAGAAAATCCAGCACATTCTTGATATTCCCATCTCTGCAGGTTTCAATGTGAGAGCCAGTCTGGCTGGTCAAACAGTACTATTCTTGAAAGTTGTGGGAACAAGGCATGGCAATGTAGCCCTTCGAGCTTTGCCATCCAGCAATAAAATGGCTGATCTGTGATACAGTTACATTTGTGGGCCGTTGCTGTCCCCTACTCCTTAACGTGTTTTGTTAAATAGGGGCTTAGCAATCTCACATCTGGTACCAACTGCTGCTTATGGAAGAGAATTTCCAGATTTCTCCTTGTGTGCAGAGGTGTTTAATTTCACACCTGACCTAGGAACGCAGTGTATTGAATTTATTGCAGCGGCAAGGCATAGTTTAGTTCAACACTTGCACTACCGCAAAACCAAGCTACAAATCAAGCAGTTGAAAATTAACTGTTTCTTCTTCTTGTTCCGTAGAATAATATAGTACAACCAAGAGGCCATACAACCCATTTCTGTCATGTGGCTCTTCAAAATATTCAGCCCATTCATTTATTCTATCCCATAGCTCTGATCTATGATTTTATATCCTGACATTGGTCTGGCACGCTAATTCTGATTTGAGCTGCTATAGAGTCTTAGAGTCAAACAGCATAGAAACAGACCCTCATGAATGTTTTATCTGTTGGACTTTGACTCATGGATTTCAGCTGAGAGCAAGACAAAAGTGAAATACTGCAAATGCTGAAAAATTGCAACAGAAACAAAAAATGCCGGAAATGGTTGTTTGGGACAGAGGAATTGAGTTCGTTTCAGATGATTGACATTTTGTCATGATTGAAATTTGGGAGTAGGATTTGGGCAATGCATCACACAGTGGTTATAGACTGGCAAGGATTTGCAGCTTGGAGGAGAACAGAAAATTGGATGAAAAACATGTACAATCACTGCGGATGACAGACTTAAATATATTGCAAGCCCTTAAAACTCTGCTTGTTGTTGTAGATCAGGATGGCTGACAATCATTATGACAGCGCTGAGCAAAAGATGGGGAACGTTAATGAAAGCACACCACTAACTAGTGGCAGCAGGAGGAATCTCTACACAGAGGTGGATTTAAGGTGATGTGTTGCTATTCTGTCTTAAATATGATAACAGAAGGAAAAGTGACCTACAGTGTTGACAAAGCCAATAGCGCTGGAATCTTTGCTTTTTTAAATCACCTGGGTGCTCTACAGGCCGCTTGGCCTATATTTTCTGCTTGAGTTACAACTAGGAGAATCTGATGGACTTTCTGCTCTTTATACAAAGATATTTCCAGGTCCCAAGAATGCACGCTGTTCAGTATAGCCGTGAGTGGGGAGCATTTTAACATTTAAATACCCACAAAGTTCAAGCAATTAATCTGAGATTGAAAAATTACTTATTGAGTTCCAAGTTTAAAAAAATACAACTTTTAAAAAATGTATACTTTAGATGACAGCACAGAGGCATTGAATTCTCAGGGTAAGTTATTTCTTAGTTCTGGTTTTTGTGGAGTTTTTTTAAGATTAGGAACAGGAGTTAAAGTTTAGTAAAGATTTGAAATAAAATACCCAATACTTATCATATAGAGATATATTTTTCCTCTGATATTTTGCATAAAAACAGTTATGCATTGGTATGAAATATTAGAGGAGGAGTACTTTTAAGGGCTGACCAAGCTTTGTCAAAAGGCAGTAATGAGAAAGGCGTGTGGAAGTGATACATGTCAGACACAAGTCCTGCTGTCATATAGCACACTGGTGTTACTTCGGCAAAGTTCAGTCATTAAGTACAGCTAATGCTTTAATCTATAACCTCTAACATTTTTAAGTATGTCACACATATTCCTTATTTGGCTTCACCATTCTTTGTTGCACAAATTTGACTGGCTTGTTATTTCTTATTTGAGCTCAGAAACAGAAAATGTTGGTAGCAGTTCTTTAGAACAGAGGAACTGAGTTAACATTTCAGCAGACTTTCCTGCCATTTCTGCAAATCTATTTACAGTCTCACAACACACTTGGTGATTTATTTTGCTTGACTTTCTTTGCACAAAGCCACAGGAGGTTCACTCATATTGATACAAAATATCTAAACATAAGTATGATACAATGCTAAAAAGCCATGAGGTAAATAAGAATGTAGACTTAACATCTATAGCTGTTCCTCAATGTTAATTGGACAAATTAATTATTTTTGAAATTGTACTTTTGGAGGAGAAAGTACTTATTTTTCTATTGGCTGATAACACACAATACACGGTTTTCCAGGGAGTGTTCATTAACTGTTAGTGAATTGACTCAGAGTATGTTTTAACAGAATGCTTGTGAAATCCTTTCAAAAGTACACCTTACGATCTTGCAACTGCATAAATTCAAACTTGTCATGAGCAATTATTTTTGTTAATGAGGGAAGTCTCTTTCCTAGCAGAAGGCTGCCCTACTCGATCATAAATTTGGCTTTTTCCCACCTGTTCAACCCTTGCTCCACTCTGTCTATGTCTTCCCTCGTTCTCTGTTGAAACCCTAATCCATTTTTGTGTTGCACCTCAATAGGATTTTCTAATACTATTCAAACCACCCTCCTTGCTTCAAGCCTCCAGTTTGTTCAAAATTTCACAGTCCACCATTAAAGAGAATTAGAACTATCTAGCATGGAAGGAAGCCATTCAGCTCATCATGTCCGCAGTGGCTGACAACAAGACATCCTGATGAATGGAGGCGATAAACTTGCATTTGAGAAGAAATTAGATAAGTACATGAAGGAGAAGAGAAATAAGAAATGCAGGTAGAAAAAAAGTTAGAACAGGCTAATATGGAGTATAAAAGCTAGTATGCACCCATTGGCTGAATGGCCTGTATGCAAATTCTATGTGAGCTAGATTTCTACAACCCAAACCACAATTCCAGCAGGGGACATTTCTTCCTCTCCCTTCACTCTGAAAACTTAAAGCTGCTGACTTGTTGTCAGAAGTGGCTTGCGCTAAATCACATTGTAATAACCTGCAGTCTTGATGCCATGTGTGATTCAGATTTGCATTTAGTTGGGAACAATCAAATTTCAATCATCTAAGAAAGGTCCACTTACCAGGAAACATATCCGAGCTTGGGAAACAAAGTGACTCTGAGAATCTACTTCAGATTGTTAGCAATGGTGATGTTTTGCGGTTCCACATACCAGATTGTGCATGCAGTGTATTTGCTTGAGCTTGGCAACACAATGGTTTATGAAGCACTCTGTTTTACACTGGATTTACTAGGAGAATTGATATGAATGGAAGATGCTCAGTAATGGAACAGTCGCATTAGGTTGAGCTCCCATAACCTTTCTCTTTATCCGTGATTCTTAGCCACTGATGTTTGGGCTCTCTAGCAGTAACACATTAACTGAATATTCTTGGTTACCATATCAAGACTGATAAATAGGTTGGACTTTAAGTTTTCCTAATAGAATCTAGTGTTCTCTAGTTTACTACCGGTGCCACAAGATAGCGAGGCGAGGAACAGGGAGCGGGCGCAGCTTAACACATGGCTGTGCAGCTGGTGTAGGGGGGAGGGCTGCAGATATGTAGACAATTGGGATGCCTTCTGGGGAAGGTGGGACCTGTACAAGAAGGACGGGTTGCATCTGAACTGGAAGGGGACCAATGTCCTGGGTGGAAGGTTTGCTCGAGTAGTTCGAGAGGGCTTAAACTAGTATGGCAGGGGGTGGGATCCTGAGCTGTATACCGGAGGTGAGTGTTGATGCAGGTGAGGCAATAGCAAGAGGTAGACCAGCTAGTGGGAAGGATTTTCCTGGGAAGGAACCAAGGGATCAGTTAAAGTGTGTTTGTTTTAACACAAGGAGTATCAGGAATAAAAGTGATGAACTTAGAGCATGGATCAGTACCTGGTGCTATGATGTTGTGGCCATAACAGAGACATGGGTTTCTCAGGGGCAGGAATGGTTGCTGGATGTTCCAGGGTTTAGAACATTTAAAAAGAATAGGGAGGGGGGAAAAAGAGGAGGGGGTGTAGCACTACTAATCAGAGAGGGTATCACAGCTACAGAAGCTTCCATTGTCGAGGAAGATCTGCCTCCCGAGTCAGTATGGGTGGAAATTAGGAACAGCAAGGGAGTAGTCACCTAGTTAGGGTTTACTTCAGGCCCCCCAGTAGCAGCAGGGAGATTGAAGAAAGCATAGGTCGGCAGATTTTGGAAAAGTGCGGACGTAGTAGGGTTGTTGTAATGGGTGACTTTAACTTTCCCAATGTTGATTGGAACCTCCTTTGAGCAGAAGATTTGAATGGAGCTGTTTTTGTAAGGTGTGTTCAGGAGGGTTTCCTAACTCAGTGCGTTGACAGGCCGACGAGGGGAGAGGCCGTTCTAGACTTGGTGCTTGCAAACGAGCTGGGGCAGGTGTCAGATCTTGTGGTGGGAGAGCATATTGGTGATAGTGACCATAACTGCCTCACATTCTACATAGCTATGGAGAAGGAGAGGATTAGGCAAAATGGGAGGATATTTAATTGGGGAAGAGGAAACTATGATGCGATTAGACATGAGTTAGGAAGCATGGACTGGGAGAAATTGTTCCATGGTAAAGGCACTATAGACATGTGGAGACTGTGTTTAAGGAACAGTTGTTGCGAGTGATGAATAAATATGTCCCTCTGAGACAGGCAAGCAGGGGTAAGATAAAGGAACCTTGGATGACGAGAGCGGTGGAGCTTCTTGTCAAAAGGAAGAAGGTAGTTTACATAAGGTGGAGGAAGCTAGGGTCAAGCTCAGCTCTAGAGGATTACAGGCAGGCGAGGAAGGAGCTCAAAAATGGTCTGAGGAGAGCCAGGAGGGGGCACGAGAAAGGCTTGGCAGAACGGATTAGGGAGAACACAAAGGCATTTTACACTTATGTGAGGAATAAGAGAATGGTTAAAGAAAGAGTAGGACCGATCAGGGATAGCATAGGGAAGTTGTGTGTGGAGTCTGAGGAGGTAGGGGAAGCCCTAAATGAGTTTTTTGCTTCTGTCTTTACGAAAGAAACGAACTTTGTAGTGAATGAAACCTTTGAAGAGCAGGTGTGCATGCTGGAATGGATAGAGATAGAGGAAGCTGATGTGCTGAAAATTTTGTCAAACATTAAGATTGACCAGTTGCCAGGCCCGGACCAGATTTGTCCTCGGCTGCTTTGGGAAACGAGAAATGCAATTGCTTCGCCACTTGCGAAGATCTTTGCATCCTCGCTCTGCACTGGAGTCGTACCTGAGGACTGGACAGAGGCAAATGTAATTCCTCTCTTCAAGAAAGGAAATAGGGAAATCCCCGGCAATTACAGACCAGTAAGTCTCACGTCTGTCGTCTGCAAGGTGTTAGAAAGGATTCTGAGGGATAGGATTTATGACCATCTGGATGAGCATGGCTTGATTAAATGCAGTCAACATGGCTTTGTGAGGGGCAGGTCATGCCTCACAAACCTTATCGAGTTCTTTGAGGATGTGACTAGAAAAGTTGATGAGGGTCAAGCTGTGGATGTGGTACATATGGACTTCAGCAAGGCATTTGATAAGGTTCCCCATGGTAGGCTCATTCAGAAGGTCAGGAGGAATGGGATGCAGGGGAACTTAGCTGCTTGGATACAGAATTGGCTGGCCAACAGAAGGCAGCGAGTGGTAGTAGAAGGAAAATATTCTGCCTGGAAGTCAGTGGTGAGTGGTGTTCCACAGGGCTCTGTCCTTGGGCCTCGACTGTTTGTAATTTTTATTAATGACTTGGATGAGGGGATTGAAGGATGGGTCAGCAAGTTTGCAGATGACACGAAGGTTGGAGGTATTGTTGACGGTATAGAGGGCTGTTGTAGGCTGCAGCGGGACATTGACAGGATGCAGAGATGGGCTGAGAGGTGGCAGATGGAGTTCAACCTGGATAAATGCGAGGTGATGCATTTTGGAAGGTCGAATTTGAAAGCTGAGTACAGGATTAAGGATAGGATTCTTGGCAGTGTGGAGGAACAGAGGGATCTTGGTGTGCAGATACACAGATCCCTTAAAATGGCCACCCAAGTGGACAGGGTTGTTAAGAAAGCATATGGTGTTTTGGCTTTCATTAACAGGGGGATTGAGTTTAAGAGTCGTGAGATCTTGTTGCAGCTCTATAAAACTTTGGTTAGACCGCACTTGGAATACTTGGATGCTTTGGAGAGGGTTCAGAGGAGGTTTACCAGGATGCTGCCTGGACTGGAGGGCTTATCTTATGAAGAGAGGTTGACTGAGCTCGGACTTTTTTCATTGGAGAAAAGGAGGAGGAGAGGGGATCTAATTGAGGTATACAAGATAATGAGAGGCATAGATAGAGTTGATAGCCAGAGACTATTTCCCAGGGCAGAAAAGGCTAACACGAGGGGCCATAGTTTTAAGCTGGTTGGAGGAAAGTATAGGGGGGATGTCAGAGGCGGGTTCTTTACACAGAGAGTTGTGAGAGCATGGAATGCATTGCCAGCAGCAGTTGTGGAGGCAAGGTCATTGGGGTCATTTAAGAGACTGCTGGACATGCATATGGTCACAGAAATTTGAGGGTGCATACATGAGGATCAATGGTCGGCACAACATCGTGGGCTGAAGGGCCTGTTCTGTGCTGCACTGTTCTATGTTCTATGATCTATGTTCTAATCATGGAGATGTAAAGCATGGAAACAGACCCTTCAGTCCAACTTGTCCATGCAGAGCAGATCCTAAATTAATCTAGTTCCATTTGCTAGCATTTGGCCCATATCCTTCTAAACCATTCCTACTCATATCCCCATCCAGATGTCCTTTAAATGCTGTAACTGTACCAGCCTACACCACTTCCTCTGGCAGCTCATTCCATGCAGGCACTACCCCCTGCATGAAAAAGCTACTTCTTAGGTCCCTTTTAAATCTTTCCCCTCTCATCTTCAACCTATGCCCTCTAGTTTTGGACTCCCTTATCCTGGGGAATAGACATTGACTATTCACCCTACCCATGTCCGTCATGATTTTATAACCTTGTATAACGTCAATCCCCAGCCTCCAATGCACCTGAAAAAAATAGCCCCAGCCTATTCAGCCTCTCCCTACAGCTGAGGCCCTCCAACCGCAGCAACGTCCTTGTAAATCTTTTTCTGAACTCTTTCAAGTTTCACAACGTCTTTTATAGCAGGAAGATCAGATCAGAACTGAACGCAATATTGATTCAGTCTCTTGAAGGCCAAAGCAAGTTCTTCTTCATTTGATGCATACAGTTTAGCATACTACCTTTTAATTTCTAAACTTTCTCTCTGATTCTTATGGAGAGCTTGTAGGTTTACTTGAAAACATCTTGTAATTGCACCCTCAGAGAAGAAGATCTAAAAATGACTGGCCAGATGTACCCTTATACAATTCTGACAGCTCATTGTCCTTTCTCTAAATAGTATAGATGGTGCAGCCATAATGTAGCAAGGCTGTACCTATGTTTATTTTAATAACACACTATCTATAGGTGCCATACTCACCAGCCTATGATTTTTATTATTATTGTACCTTTTTCTCCTGTAACAGAGCAGAATCCTGTAGTTTAGTTGATGAAGTAACAGCAAACTCAGATTTTGAGGACTCTACGATTGATTTCAGTAATAAGCCCCCAAACTGTTTTGTGACATCAGATTCCAGCATCGATGCACTGTGTGAGCGAACAAAACAGCTGGTTAATGAAATAAACAAAAGTAGGATAAAGGACCACAAGTTGATGAGCAGCTTTAAAGACACTCTTATTTTGAAGGTATTTATACTTTTCTGAAGCCAAAAGCTGTAATTTATTGCAAGGCATCGTTTTATGTGAAGAGTGCTGTGTGTTTGAAATGAGGCAATTTCACAGCCCTTTGCTCTCCATGAAATTCTGTTGTTCCTGTGAAGAACAGCCTGGATGATTCATCAGCTGTTACTTGTGTCTATCATGTGCGGCAAAGGTTGTAGTGTGAATGAAGGGACTCCCGTGCATGATCATTTACCAAGACATAGGACTGTGGTTAGGCGATGTTGAATACCAGACCAGTGCTGAGTTTGCTAATTTTAGTTGCTGCAGTTGGCCTCGGTTTCCTTAGCTGAAGCTGGGCAACAATCAACAATAAACAAAAGAACAAAAATACGGCGCAGGAACAGGCCCTTCAGCCCTGTAAGCTTATGCTGTGATCGTCATGCTCTGACTAAACTAAAAAACAAACCTTCTGCCCTTATTTGGTCTGTTTCCCTCTATTCCCTCCTTATTCATGTAACCATCCAGATGCTTCATAAATATCACCAACTTGCCTGCTTCCTCACCTCCTGTGGCAGTGCATTCCAGGCTGCTACCACACACTGTGTGAAAAACTTACCTCGCACATTTCCCTTAAACTTTTGCCCCCTCACCTTGAAACTGTGCTCCCTTGTAATTGAAACTTCAGCCCTGTGGAGGAAAAAACCTCGGACTATCCACCCTATCTATACCTCTCATAATTTTGTAGACCTGTATCAGGTCTCCACTCACAGTGTCATGTTTCCCTTCTGGAGGGCTCACAAGCAATTGTTGCTGAAAACTGGACTGGCATTAGCCTTGATATCATCCACTCACTCACTGTCCAGACTTGCACGTGAAGGTTGCAGTATCGGCATGATTTGGCTAGGATAAGCTGGTCAAGGATACTTAAGGGGTTAATGGTGGATAGGCAATGGTAGATATTTAAAGAACACATGGATGACCTTCAACAATTGAGCGTCCCTGTTTGGCGTAAGAGTGAAACAGGGAAGGCAGCCCACCCCTGGCTAACAAGGGAAATCAAGAATAGTGTTAAAGCCAATGAGGAGGCATATAAATTGGCCCGAAAAATCAGCAAACCCAAGGACGGGGAGAAATTTAAAATTCAAAAGGGGAGGACAAAGGGTTTAATTTGGAAAGGGAAAATAGAATTTGAAAGTAAGCTTGCAGAAGCGTAAAAACTGACTGCAAAAGCTTCTGTAGACATGTGAAGAAAAAAGGACTGGTGAAGACAAATTTATGTCCCTTGCAGTTAGAATAAGTGAATTCATTATTGACAACAAAGATTGACAGACAGGTTGAACAAATATTTTGGATCTGAAGGACACAAATAACCTTCAGAACATGCTAGGGGACCGAGGGTTAAGGATGATTGAGGAACTGAAGGAAATCCTTTATTCGGAAATTGTTTTGGGGAGTTTGATGGGATTAAAACTCGATAAGTCCCCAGGGCCTGATGCTTTGCATCCCAGCGTGCAAATTGGTCCGAGAAATAGCGGATGCAGTGGTGATCATTTTCCAGCATTTTGTAGACTCAGGAACAGTTCCAGTGGAATGGAGGATAGCCAATGTAACCTCACACTTTAAAAAAAGGTAGGAGAGAGAAAATGGGGAACTATGGGCTGGTTAGCCTGACATTGGTGGTGAAAATGCTGGAGTCAATCACTAAGGATGTAATAAGAACTGAGCATTTGGAAAATGATAGCAGAATTGGCCCTAGTCAGTGTGGATTCACTTAAGGGAAATCATGCTTGACAAATCTTCTGGAAATTTTTTAGGATGTGTCCAGTAGAATGGACAAGGGTGAATGAGTCGGTGTTGTGTATCTGGACTTTTAAAAAGCTTTTGACAAGGTTCCACTTAAGAGATCAGTAAGAAAATTAAAGTTAATGGTATTGGAGGTAATGTATTGACGTGGGTAGAGAACTCGTTGGCAGATAGGAAGCAGAGAGTTGCAATAAATGGCAGGCAGTGATAAGTGGGGTACCACAGGATTCAGTCCTTGGGCCTCAGCTGTTAATATATATTGTTAACGATTTAGACGAAGGAATCGAATGGAATGTCTCAAAGTGCAGAAGTCACTCAGCTGGGTGGCAGTATGTGCTTTGGGGAGGATGCTAAGAGGTTGCAGGGTGACTTGGACAGGCTGGCTGAGTAGACAGATAATAGGCAAATGCAACATAATGTGAATAAATGTGAGGTTATCCACTTTGGCCACAAAAACAGGGAGGCAGGTTAATATCTAAATGGTGGCAGTTTAGGGAAAAGTGAGGTGCAACGAGACCTAGGTGTTGTGGTGAAACAGTCGCTGAAGGTTGGCATGCAGGTGCAGCAGATAGTGAGGAAATCTAATGGCATGCTGAACTTCATAGCCAGAGAATTTGAGTATCAGAGTAAAGATGCCTTGCTGCAGTTATACATTGGAGAGACCACAACTTGAGTGTGGTGTCTGGTTTTGGTCTGCAAGTGTGAGGAACAACATTCTTGCTATTGAGGGAGTTCAGCGAAGGTTTGCCAGACTAATTTCTGGGATGGCATGACTGACACATGAGAAATGACTGGATCAACTGGGCTTGTATTTGCTGGAATTTAGAAGAATGATTGGGGGGATCTCGTAGAAACATCTACAATCCTGAAGGGTCTGGAAAGGCTAGATGCGGGAAGAATGTTCCCATGTTGGGGAAGTCCAGAACTAGGGGTCACAGTCTAAGAATAAGGGGTAGGCCATTCAGATCTGAGATGAGGAAGAATCCCTTCACTCAGAGTCGTGAAACTGTGGAATTATCTCCCACAGGAAGCAGTCAAGGCCAATTCATTAGATATATTCAAGATGGAGCTGGATGTGACCCTTGCAGCTAAAGGGGTCAAGGGATATGGAGAGAGGGTGGGCATGGGATGCATGATCAGCAATGATTGTATTGAATGCAGGCTCGAAGGGCCGAATGGCCTACTTCGGCACCTATTTTCTGTTTCTACATGAGTTAGGGGTACACGTGGGCTGCAGCAAAACCAAAGCTTTGACTTTAAGGGTTGACTGGGAGAAAATCAGGGAAAGGATATAACGCCTTGTAATTTCTTAAGGTTTCAGAATTCTCAAAGAAGATAGAAGAAGGATTGTTTGAAATCTACAGTAATGAGAACAAATTGATTGAGGACATGCTGCAGGAGCTGTTGAACATCCTCGATAGGGTCAGATGTTTGGAGTCTGAACTTAAACAGACCTGCACTGCCATGGCAACAGTCTACAAAGACATGTGTACTCAACCAGAAGTATAAGTGTTATCTTACTACATAATGGGCTCTGCAGAATAACTATTCACATCTTTTCTTTCCCTTCTCTTTAAAGAGTTCAGTGTCGTCGGTAGAAAATGCAATTACCTATAGATTTCTTGGTGGCCAGTTGGCTTTCTATTAAGTAATGGGTTTTTTTTGCAATCCAGTAAAGTTATGCTTTGAACACAACCTCTGCAAAATTCCAGGGCCCACCCAATTTTTAACCCATTCAAAACTCATCCACTTGCTTGAGTTAAACTCAGGTCTCCCATTGCCTTAATCTGTGAAATTGTACTGTAGTTTCTGCTTGGCAGATTTTCTTACCGTAACAATTGTAAAATAAGTTGTTTGAAAACTACTTTACAGATTGTTACATTTAAAAAAAAATGGAGGTGGTTGCACTGTTGATGTAACACTGTGTGCAGTGGTGTAGTTGACATGCATTCAAAGCCACGATTCTCTCACAGCCTGGTTGCAGTCTTGACCATGTTGTCAAGGAATTGGACATAAATGGGTGACAGCTCCCCAAATACACATACGGCCACACTCACCTCAGGCTGCAGGCACTGTGGTAACTTGGAATTCATAAGGGAGGTTACTCATTTTAAAATATATGCTAATAATTGTAAATTCTGGTGTGTAGCTTGGTTTAAATTAAAGGTGGTTGTATTCGAAATAAACGTCTGTGTTTTACAATATTATATTGTTCATAACTATTGCAAAGGAATGGCTATTGGACATTCACATGCCCAAGTGGTCCTGCTATGAACCTTTTATTGCTGAGAAATCAGTGTAGTAATGATTAACATAATTTGGATCACCAAAAAAATTCCTGATGTTAATGAATGCTCAGCCCTTGTAGATCTTGATCTGCTATTTCACAGGGGAACAACTGCTATTTGTGATGTTACTGGAGTTATTCAGAAATGGTGAGCCCTCAAACTCAAAAACAGAAATTACAGGAGAAACTCGAGCAAATCTGTTTTCACTCCACAGATGCTGCCAGAGTTAACGTTTTGAGTCAAGCAACCCATTTTCAGAAGTGCTTTGAAGAATCATCACAGGACTTGAAACGTTAACTCTGCTTTCTCATCAAGATGCTGGCCAACCTGCTGAGTTTCTCCAGTAACTTTTGTTTTTGTGTGTTTCAGATTTCCAGCATCTGCAGTTCTTCATTTTATTATAATGGTGAGTCCTGACTTTGGTGGATGGGCCTCCATGTAAAAAAAACATGCAAGACATCTTGGAGATGTCTAAAAAGAAATAGGAAAACATTAACAAAAGGTAATCCCGGCAGACTTTCCTTTCCATTGGCCTTTCCTTTTTAATTGCCATTTAGTATTGTTATGCTCAGAGAGAAACAGTTTCTAACTGGTACAGATTTACTGTTGTATCAGTGATAATGGGAACTGCAGATGCTGGAGAATCCAAGATAATAAAATGTCCTCCCACTTCCTACAAACCCTACCTACGTCCGTGACACCACCCACGCCCTCCACCTCCTCCAGAACTTTCAATTCCCTGGCCCCCAACACCTCATTTTCACCATGGATGTCCAGTCCCTATACACCTGTATTCTGCATGCAGATGGCCTCAAGGCCCTCCGCTTCTTCCTGTCCCGCAGGCCCAACCAGTCTCCCCCCACCGACACCCTCATCCGCCTAGCCGAACTCGTCCTCGCCCTCAACAACTTCTCTTTCGATTCCTCCCACTTCCTACAGACAAAGGGGGTGGCCATGGGCACCCGCATGGGCCCCAGCTATGCCTGCCTCTTTGTAGGTTACGTGGAACAGTCCCTCTTCCGCACCTACACAGGCCCCAAACCCCACCTCTTCCTCCGTTACGTTGATGACTGTATCGACGCTGCTTGTTGCTCCCCAGAGGAGCTCGAACAGTTCATCCACTTCACCAACACCTTCCACCCCAACCTTCAGTTCCCCTGGGCCATCTCCAGCACATCCCTCACCTTCCTGGACCTCTCAGTCTCCATCTCAGGCAACCAGCTTGTAACTGATGTCCATTTCAAGCCCACCGACTCCCACAGCTACCTAGAATACACCTCCTCCCACCCACCCTCCTGCAAAAATTCCATCCCCTATTCCCAATCCTCCACCTCCGCATCTGCTCCCACGATGAGGCATTCCACTCCCGCACATCCCAGATGTCCAAGTTCTTCCAGGACCGCAACTTCCCCCCCCACAACTTCCCCCCCCACAGTGGTCGAGAACGCCCTTGACCACGTCTCCCGCATTTCCCGCAACACATCCCTCACACCCCGCCCCCGCCACAACTGCCCAAAGAGGATCCCCCTCGTTCTCTCACACCACCCCACCAACCTCCGGATGCAACGCATCATCCTCCGACACTTCCGCCATCTACAATCCAACCCCACCACCCAAGACATTTTTCCATCCTCACCCTTGTCTGCTTTTCCGGAGAGACCACTCTCTCCGTGACTCCCTTGTTTGCTCCACACTGCCCTCCAGCCCCACCACACCCGGCACCTTCCCCTGCAACCGCAGGAAATGCTACACTTGCCCCACACCTCGCCCCTCACCCCTATCCCAGGCTCCATGATGACTTCCCATATTAAGCAGAGGTTCACCTGCACATCTGCCACTGTGGTATACTGTATCCATTGTACCCGCTGTGGCTCCCTCTACATTGGGGAAACCAAGCGGAGGCTTGGGGACCGCTTTGCAAAACACCTCCACTCGGTTCGCAATAAACAACTGCACCTCCCAGTCGCGAACCGTTTCCACTCCCCCTCCCATTCTTTAGATGACATGTCCATCATGGGCTTCCTGCAGTGCCACAATGATGCCACCCGAAGGTTGCAGGAACAGCAACTCATATTCCGCTTGGGAACCCTGCAGCCCAATGGTATCAATGTGGACTTCACCAGCTTCAAAATCTCCCCTTCCCCCACTGCATCCCAAAACCAGCCCAGTTTGTCTCCTCCCCCCACTGTGCACCACACAACCAGCCCAGCTCTTTCCCTCCCCCCACTGCATCCCAAAACCAGTCCAGCCTGTCTCCGCCTCCCTAACCTGTTCTTCCTCTCACCCATCCCTTCCTCCCACCCCAAGCCGCACCCCCAGCTACCTACTAACCTCATCCCACCTCCTTGACCTGTCCGTCTTCCCTGGACTGACCTATCCCCTCCCTACCTCCCACCTATACTCTCTCCACCTATCATCTTTTCTCTCCATCTTCGGTCCGCCTCCCCCCTCTCCCTATTTATTCCAGAACCCTCACCCCATCCCCCTCTCTGATGAAGGGTCTAGGCCCGAAACATCAGCTTTTGTGCTCCTGAGATGCTGCTGGGCCTGCTGTGTTCATCCAGCCTCACATTTTATTATCACAGATTTACTGTTGCATTGTTGTGATGAGTGTGCAGTCTTTAAATCTCCTAATGTCATCCAGTGGCAAACTAATATTGCACAGAATGTTACACAGAATTTACTTGCACCAACACAGTTAGTCTGTCAGTACTTATGCTCTTTTCACAGAATCCCTCCAGTGTGGAAACAGGTGCTTCGGCCCAACAAGTCCATCCAACTGTCTCAGCATCCCACCCAAACCCATACCCTATAACCCACCTAATCTACACACTCCTGGACCCTGTGGGCAATTTAAGTATGGCCAATCCACCTAGCCTGCACATCTTTGGACTGTGGAAGGAAACTGGAGCACCTGGAGGAAACCCATGTAGACACTAGGAGGTCATGCAAATTCCATACAGACCGTCACCCAGCAGTGGAATTGAACCTGGGTCCCTGGTGCTATGAGGCAGCAGTGCTAACCAATGAGCCACCATGCTGCCCTGCTCTCTGCAATCCTAGTAGAGATATGCAGCACGGAAATAGACTCTTCAATCCTGAACCAGGGGTCACAGCCTAGAGATATGGGGTGGGCCATTTAGAACGGAGATGAGGAGACATTGTCTGTACTTGAGTGGAATTCTCTGCCACAAAGCAATTGAAGCCAAAACATTGGATATTTTCAAAGGAGCTGGATATAGTGCTTAGTATAGTTCTTAGGCTAAAGGCATCAAAGGCTCAGGACAAAACCAGGAGCAAAGTAGGATGATCAGCCACAAATATGTTGAATGGCAGAGCAGACTTACTTCATGAGTTGTAAAGCACTTTGGAATGTCCTAAAGCCAAGGAACTAGTGCTACTTTTTTTTTTAAAAAAAGCATATGAAGACATTCGATTCATGAGTGGTTTGCTTCCTATCTTCTATAATCAGAATTTCAATATTATTATTCCTACGGCTAAGTGCATCACTAAACAAATAATCCCAGTACTAACTAAGCAGATACAAAACAATTTAAAAGCACAAGAATAATCCAAGGACCTTGTGGGTATATGTTACTGAAATCATATACTGAAAATAACAAGGCTGCAAGTGATCTTATCAGACGGATGACCATCCTCTTTGAGGTGCATGCTTATATTGCTGCTAAATATTTTGCCTTTTCTCTCCCGCCTCCTCATCCTCCGTGCCGTGCCCCGCCCCACCCCCCCCAAAAAAAAGTCAGATTTGTATTTAAATCAGAAGAGTCATCACAGTGGGTCTTTCAGTGAACAAAGTGATTTTTTTTTAGTGGTTGTACAAAATAGAATGATAAGAGGCCATGGCAGTTCAGGATTTTTCCTCACTTCAGACAGAATCTGAATGAAAACTACTGTTAGCTAAACTGGTGCCTGAGAGATGTAGAGAACTTACTGCATGCCCAGTACATTTATCTCTCTGGGGAAAAGTATCACACACTCAGCTATACAGGCTAAAACAAATCCATTTATTTGCAGTCGCAGTGACATAAAAGTCAATAGTGTGTAATATTTAGAAAATAAACAATTAACCTGCAGTGATTAGAATCTCTTCTTTCACATACTGATTAATTTCAGCAGGACGTTTGAATAGTGGTCTCTTGTGGCGCTGTAATGTCCAAGTTGTTGCAGATGGGAGGCTGATCTTCATTGAGTTCACACATCAGCAGTCAGAATCAGAAGAATCTCCAGGTTTGTACTCCTAGGAACTTTCACCCACTTGTCCTCCCATTCCCCTGGCCTATAGGAACAGCACCATCCCTAGCCACATGTCCACGTGAATGTCTGATCTCTGCTGCTTATTCATGGGCTAGATACCCAACTTCAAATTACACCCATTGCTTGTGAACAAAAGGAAAAGTACTGAAGTTGGTTATTCTAGGAGCAAAAATGACTGGGACATTAGGGACAAAAGAATTATGTTCAAGTCCTAGCAACAAAATGAACAACCATGTCTACAAAGAGAACCATGACTTTTCAGTTCTGCAGATCTCAGAAGTTGTTAAGAATTGGAGCTTCCCTTTTTTGGGGCTGGGGAGAAACAAAAAAACTGAACTCAATTGAAGTAACCCAGGGCTCAGCAGTAGACAGTGGCTTATTGAATACATTCTGAAATGTTCATACGTTACAAGGTTTACAGAAGGGACATTTGCTTTAGAAACACCTGCAAACTGCATATTTATTGTTAGGTTCTTATTTTTTTGAAGTGCCAACATTGACAAGTTTTCAAAGGAGATGGTGATACAGCACCATTTACCATCACATTGTCATACATGTCGGGTAGGGCTGAACATCAACATAGTCAACTTTTGTTCTTAGTGGGAGATGGAGTAGGAATTGCCAAAAAGGAGAAGCATCTCAGTTCCATAAGAAGGGACCAAAAAAAGAAACCCTCAAGCTTCTATACCCCTGACAATTTCAGGTTTCCACCATATCTGGCAGTTGAATGTAAAGAAAACTTTGCACAAGTTGGTCAGAGTGTCAGTGAGAAGGGATTAGTTGGTTTTGTACACTGATCTCAAAGTGTCAATCCTCAAAACAGGTACAGATCTTGTCAGCTAGTAATCATTTCAGGCAAACTTTTTCAAAAAAAAAAGTGTTTCTCATGTCAAAAATATTTTCCTTCCTTTTGATCATCTGAAATCCTCAGTTCCTGCTTGAAATGTCTACTGCTCTCTTACTCTTGCAGTAGAGACACTCCACTCAAAGCCACAGAGTTAACAATCAAATAACTCCGGCGTCTCTGTGGAATTTAACCAGTTCAACCCAATGTTAAAGAACTTCTAGTCACATATCTACTCTTGTATTTTGAGCCAGTCTAGTTCAAAATAACCATCTGAGCTCTGAAGACCAAACTAGATCTTTTATCAAGAAATGCTTCTAATTTATATGAGAGAATTTTGTAATTTTTAAACTGGGTTGCACAATTTTTGGGTTTGATTTTCTTTCTTCCTCACACACTCAAACCATTAGTGACAAATAAGATGACGGATTCCATATGTAGGGAATCTAGGTTCATTAGAGGAGGACAAAATGCAGAGGGAAAGGCTGAGAGTCCTCGTCTTTCCCATTCGACATGGAAAGTAACATAATTACAAATAATAGAAGCATTAAAAAAAACTTACCCTGTCATCTTATAAATATGTGCATTGTTAGGGGGTGTTAGGCCAGGGTAAGCAGCAAATTGTCAACATAATTTAAAGTGTGTGATTAATGGCATTCTGTTTATGTAGTTTTTTTAAAAAAAAATCCAAGGCACAGATGAATGAATTAACATTTCAGCATTTGTCTAATGTAGTGTTAATCCTTTCTCAGATCACTCAAATTCAGATACAGAGGCGTTGGATTTTCTGCACAAGTGAAGTGAACTTAAAACATGTTAATGGTTTCGAATAAGAGGTCTGACTCCATGCTGAAGTGAAGAATAAGGCAAAAAAGGAAAAAAAAACCTTTAAAAAACTCCAATAGAAAATATAAGATTTGTTGAAGGTTGTCCATTTAAATTTTTTTAGGGCAAACCTAAAGTGCTGAATTATCAATTCAAAAGCAGAACTAAAGAACAAAATTGTTTCAAATTATATCCTCTCTTGCTCCAAGTGCTTAAAGTTAAAATCGGGAGGATATAAAGTTTAGGGAGAGAATGATTAGTGAAATTAGCTATGAATTGCTGTAGCAAAGAACAAATACAAACTATGAACTTTATAGTTACCTTCTGAATGTTATTCTTTGATCCTAGATCCTTGTGTGTTTGTGCTCCCCTGTTAGATCTTACAAGTTTACATTTTTAAAAAAATGTATTTAATTAGGAAAAGAACGGGGGAAGTTCGTGTTATTTTTCTTCTTCAATGTTATGATCTGGAATGCACTCAATGGTGGTGAAACAGAATCTGTAATGTCCAAAAGGTACTTGGATAACACTCGAAAGGGAGAAAATTAAGAGTTTTGGGGAAAGAGCACAGTGCAGGATTAATCAAATAGATCTATCGAAAATCAGGCAGCCAAATGTTTACCCTCTGTGCTAGGATTCTACAATTAGGACAAGAAGGATTTTTTTTCCGAAGAGGCCAAGTGATTCAAAACAGCAGACATACCATGTGCTGACGTAGAATTTGGTTGAAAACAGACTAACCAAAAAGTGCTGATTTTCAGAAATCATGTAGCCAAATAAGACTATTTCTGTACGGTGAAAGATTGCAGACCTGTGATGGCTTTGCCAAGAATTAGGGCATGGATATCGTGAGTACCTGAGGGAAAAAAATAACAAAGCAGCAAATATTAGGCTTAATGACCTATCAGAAATATTCACAACAATGCCCAACCTTTATAATAAAGATATTGTCCTCAATGACCATTGGACTTAGCATTGAACATACTAAATCAGAGAGTGTGCCGGAATGAGCAGTGCTAGAGAGTTCACAGAAGTAAGTGGATGTGTATCACATGTGGGACACCACTCCCATATAAGCTTCACTGATGATAATTCCTCCCCCCGCACCCCCCCCGATCACATTCCAAAATTACTTCTATTGTGGTTATTAAGGGGTCTTGGTAATGTCATAGACAGAACAAAGCCTCAAAATTGATCTGAAGTAAAGGCAAGAGAGCAGTTTCCCCAACTTTACAGAAACGGCTACGTGCAGACAAAACCTCATTCACTGTAAAATACTCAGGGATTTCCCGTGGTCATGAAAGGCTTGTCTGTTTCTTTTTCACATTTTTTTTAAAAAAAAAGGAGCTTCTTTTCTGGTAGAAAGACCCCAGAGGAATAAGACAGCCCAGAATCGGGAAATGGTGAAGCTATTGGCTTCAATGGAGAGAGTAGAGATGCAAGTTCAAAGTGTAAATTTAGAAGTGTTAATAAAGAGTTGCCCTTTACAGAAACATTTATAAATGGATTGAGTTCTTCCTTTGTAATGCTCACATGATATCACTAAGTCTTATGCAGGAGCTTACATATAGGAGCCGAGTGAGGCTGTGGAGCTGCCCAGCAATTTGCAATTAGAAACAAAAACATGACAAATATCTGTCACACGACACTCGTGGCATGCAGTCACATGTGCATCTGTAGACTTACAGCATCGGATATATGAAAGGCATTCCATTCGGAATGGCCGAGGTCACCCGTGAAAATTCACCATATGTCCAGACAACAACACAAGATATCCACTCATTAGGGGCAAAAATGGAGTTGAAGAGTGTTGGTGTCTGACCCAGCTATTGTAAGTTCGGTCAACATTGTAGTCCATCATTTCTGTGGGCCTGTATGCTACACTGCATTGGATCATTTACTAAATTGAGCTCATTGTGCTAGAAAATTCATCCACTTAGCAAGGCTAAATGGGTAAATCTGTCTCAAGATTGCTCAGGCCCATGCACTGCAATGAGGCAGGAACAGAATAAAAACTCCTGTGCTACAGAAGTGAATCATCATTTTCCTCTTTCTGGAGACCTCAAAGAAAAGCCAAGTTGGCCGAGTAGGGACAAAAGAAATAATCCTACTCCAGTTCAATTAAGGTATTTAACAGTGAGTAGATTAAAAATTGTTACCACTCAGTGTTAAATTTTCACTGCCCTTGGTGATTTTCTATTGACAATTATAGCACATGCACAAATTCCTCAAGATATCACAGCATGCCAAGTCAAGTATTTCATGAGGAGATCAGCACTATGCCTGAAAGCTCCAGCAAACTGAGTGGGAACAGCATAGAAAGAGGTAAAAGCAGAAGGCTATTCAGCCCCTTGAGCCTGTTCCTCTGTTCAAGTTATATCTTGCCCAGTGTCCCAACTCCATTTACCCTACATTGGTCCTGTAACTCAATTAACTAAAACATTTATTGATCTTAGTTTTGACATTTTCTGATGACTTCAAGCATCGAAGCATTTTGGGCAGAGCTTCTCGTTACCCTTTTCTTGAGAAACTCCCCCCCCCCCCCCCCCACTGCTGAATGGTCTGATTTTTTTTTAAAAAAGGAAAGCTAGACCCCTTTGTTTGAAAATGCTACAACCAGTGCTAATTGAGTGTGTGTATATGTGCAGGCCCCAACTGTGATTACAGGACCTGACACGGAACAGAAAAAGGTGAGGGAGCATAGATTAAAAATCTTAGAAGTTCTCGTGGCATTATAGATTCAATTCCCTGCAGTGTGGAAACAGGCCCTTCGGCCCAACAAGTCCACGCTGCCCCTTGGACCATCCCACCCAGACCCATCCTCCATAACCCACACATCCCTGAACACTACGGGCAATTTAGTGTGGCCAATCCACCTAGCCTGCACATCTTTGGACTGTGGGAGGAAACCGGAGCACCCGGAGGAAACCCACGCAGACACAGGGAGAATGTGCAAACTCCACACAGACAGTCGCCCGAGGCTGGAATTGAACCTGGGTCCCTGGCGCTGTGAGGCTGCAGTGCTAACCACTGAGCCACCGTGCTGCCTCCGTACACCGTATTGTCCTCTGGGCCAAAAGGTTGAGTTTGAGTCTTATCTGGCTCAGAGGCGTGCTACATGGTCTCCAAACTAGTTGATTAAAAAGAATTACTTTCTACTTGGGAGAGACCAGTCTAACAAAACAAAAAAAAGGAACATGGTCAGCACTTAAGCTGCATGGTATATTGTGAACAAGGGGATATGGAAGACGGGAAGATTCTCCTTATCTTGCCAGATGTTTCCAAATTAATATCAGTTTCCCACCAAGTGAATCAGTTTCTTTTGGTCCAAACCTATCAAATCCTTTCACCATCTGAACCAAAGTGTGGTGGGGAAGAAAACTTGGGAAGTTCCCCAAAAGAACTTTGCCTGGATCGTAAGTTTCTTTACCTTCGTAAGTGTTTACAGATTCCAGATTCATGACGTGGCGAATGACATGGTATTCATCACAAATCCCATTTCCACCCAGTATGTCACGTGCTTGCCTGGCAATATCCAGAGCTTTCCCGCAGGAATTTCGCTTCAACATGGAGATCATTTCAGGAGCAGCCCTACAATGAAGATACATGTTTAAAATGAAATAATGAATAAACATGACCTCTAACATCTTGGAGTGGATCCAGCTCTTGGTTAACTCAGTTACAGAGTTAGGGAGTTATAATTAATACGCACTTGTCTTCCTCCTTTAATCGACCCAGTTGGATGCAGGCATGAAGACCCAGTGTGATCTCAGTCAACATGTCTGCCATTTTCTTCTGGATGAGTTGGTTTCTAGCGATGGGAACTCCAAACTGAATCCTGCAACAAGATTGGAGGTCAAAGTTTGGTGGCGATAGAGAATAAGCAAAGAGGGAAATCCTGTTCTCTTGAATGGAGAAGAGAGAATAATATACTCTGGGCAGATTAATTATTTTTTCTCCCATTTGAGATGTTTATTTTCCCCCAATTACTTTCTAGTTTCAAAACATTTCTACTTTCCTGTTAATCTCTGGAATTCTTGCATCAGTTGAATTTAGGAATGTATTCCACAGGATTGGTCAACTTTGGCTTTGCACCCACTTTCTTTGAACCTGGGTAGACGTGGTGTTTCCCAAACAGGATGAGTGAAACACTCTTTATTAAGCAGAAGCCCTTGCTGCAGACCTGACCAAAGTAAAACACACACCCAGGTAAGGGGGTTGGGAGATGGCACAGTTGCTGTTCCCTGGAAGGTGGCTGCAGGATGTCTGCAAGGACAGGCAGAGGTCTCCAAGAACAAGGAATATTAACTCATTAACTTGGCAGTCACCACGCTGTACAAACAGTTAACTTAAAGTATTCTAGGCTCCATCAATGGCTAATTATACAGCATAATCTTGGCACAACGATGGAAGTAGACACCAGACTGATGAGTGCCTGCCTTTGGTTTTACCCTTTTATAAAAAAAAAAGGGCAAATAGGCGAGTCATTTAGACTAGGAAAAGACCAACCTGATCTGTGCAGTTAGGCAATTCTAGACCAGGTAGTTTTCTTTTTTAAAAAAAAAAGTATTCTTCATTCCTGGGATGTGGGTGTCACTAGACTTTATTGCCCTGGGAAATCTGGTGGTGAACTGCAGCAGTCCTTTGCATGTAGGGACACCCACGGTGCTGTTAGGGAGCTCCCAGGTTTTTGATCCAGTGACCGTGAGGATCGATCGATATAATTCCAAGTCAGTGCAGCGAGTGGCTTGGAGGGGAACTTGCAGGTGGTTTCTGCTGTTTTTGTCCTTCCTGGTGGAAGGAGTCAGGGGTTACAGGGGCCCCAGAATGCCTTTTGGAGAAATTTGGTATTCCCAGTCACTACTGCGCTATTGATACTGGTTTAGGCCAGAATTGGAATAAGCAGTGATGACCACTGGGACTAGCCCATTCCATCAAGGCTCACATAGGATTGCTATTTGCTTACTGATGCCTGTGGAAACTAATGCATTTGGGGAGAAGCCAAATCAAAGGCTTGTCCTGCTATCAATTGATATTAATAGAGGTTTGATTTATAAGGAGAGGCTGGAACTTCTTTCACTGGAGCATAGGAGGTTGCGGGGGTGACCTTATAGAGGATTATAAAAATCATGAGGGGTATAGATAAGGTGAATAGCGGGTGTCTTTTCCTGGTGCGGTATGGATTTCAAGACTAGAGGGACGTAGTTTTAGGGTGAGAGGAGAAAGATTTTAAAAAGTCATCAGGGGCATTTTTTAAAAACACAAAGTGTGATGTGTGTCTGGCAATGAACTTCCAGAGGAAATGGTGAATACAGGTACAGTTACAACCTTTAAAAGACATTTAGAGAAGTACAATAAGCAATGTTTGGAGGGATACGGGCCAAGTGCAGGCAGGTGGGATTAGTTTAGTTTGGGATTATGGTCTGTATGGAATGGTTGGACCAGAGGGTCTGTTTCTGTGCTGTGTGACTGTCAAACTCTGGGCATAGCCACCCTTGAACAAACTTTTCAGAGCTTCCCCCAGTGCCCTCTCCCTAAGCATCTGCACCAAATGGGTGGTACAATTTAATAAAACCCACTTTAAAGCAAGCTACTGCAACCTATTGTAGTCATCACATTCCTGTCATTACCTGTCCAATGCATACTGCCTGGCTGTTTCCAAACAAAACTCTGCAGCTCCCAGGGCTCCCCAAGCAATTCCATACCGAGCATTGTTCAAACACCCAAAAGGACCCTGGGTTAGCAGAAAGAGCAAAAGATTATGAATCTACAAATCACGTTCAACAATCACACCATATCTTGGGATACACAACAAAAATGGAGTACACACAGGGAGAAGTTACATGACCCATATCTCAGAATAGGGACATGAGTTAATGTTCTAGATATTTACTTACACTTAGAGATAAAAAAAAAGAATGTGCTTTCATGTAAATCTTTGCACAATCTCAGGAAATCCCAGAGCAAAGGACCTTCTGAAGCTTGCTGACTGATAATGTGTAAACTGCCCGTGCATTTCCTAATCACAGAAGTTTGATCATCAACCATTTTATTTTGGTGGCAAATAAGGGTAAATATTGGTCAGGACACTGGGGTGGAAAACTTTATTTCTTTGAAATTGCACCATGTATTTATTTTTAAACATCCTTTTTGTGGGAGCATACAAGGACCTGGGATTACTCAGAGGATGTACCTCCAGTGAGATTCGAGAAGGTTTGTTGATGTTGAATTTGAATTTGTTCCCATTTCAGAGCCCATTGTTACAAGCAAAAACCCACTTGTTTCGTTTCCTACGTGTCTACAGGGACTTTTGCTGTTGTTAGGTTTTGAGAGACTGGCACCATACTCACCATATTAGCAACAGTGACATTCTCTGACTGACTAATGCCAATGTCCAGACTTTAGATCCCATGAGGGATTCCTTTTCAATTGAGTCCATTTTCACAAAAACACAAATTTGACTTTTAATGGATCAGACGCACCAATGGCAGCTTTCAAGAAAGTGGTTCGGTCTCAGCTGGATGGGAACTATGCAGGTAATTGAAGCTCTTTACAACATTGGCTGATTATAACACAAATGTACCGCTAATGAGCTTTTGCTAATTCTGACAGGAATAAAATCTCTCTCTTTTAAAATAAACACAGAAATCAGGAGCAGAAGTAGGCCATTCAGCCCTTCAAATCTGCACCACCATTTAATATGATCATAGCTGATCAGCAGACTCAGTATCCTGCATTTTCCCCTCATACCCTTTGATCCCTTTAGCCCTAAGAACCACATCCAACTCCTTCCTGAAAATATTCAGTGTTTTGGCCACTTTTTGTGGAAGAGAATTTCACAGGCTTCGCCTCCAGGTGAAGACATTTCTCCTTGCCTCTGTCCGAAACGGTCTAGCCCACATCCTTAGACTGTGAGAAGTTTGCTGAAAACCTGCCCTGCCCAGGACCATAAGAAACTACAGAAGGTGGTGTGTGCAGCCCAGACCATCACAGGAGCTGACCTTTCATCCATGGACTTCATTTACACTTCTCATTGCTGCAGAAAGGCTGCCAACATCAAAGTCCCTTCCCACCCCAGAAAATACTCTCTTCCAACTTCTTCTGTCCGACTGAAGATACAGAAGCTTGAACATACATACAACAGGTTCAAGAACAGTTTCTTCCCTGCTGTTATCAGGCTGGTGAATGGAAATCTCTAGTTTCAACTGTAATGTTGACCTTGCTTTTGTGCACGTCCTGTGCAGCCGTAATCTTGTGTGCCTCGCTCTGTCTGAACATCCTATGATTTGTATGACCTGCCTGTACTGCTGGTAGAACAAAGCTTTTCACTGCACTTAGGTACATGTGACTACAATAAATCAAATCAAATTAAATCAGGATGTTGAGTACATGAACATGCCCGGTTTTAAGAGGACACAGCAGAAGAACATATACTAGCATCATTTGATCACACCCCTCTCTCTCAAGCCACGTTTTGCTACATCCCACCAATTCTTTGTAAAGTCTACTGGAAGTTTATGCAGGGACAAAACCCAGTTTTTGTTTTCTCTTTAAAAAAAAAATGGCTGTGCCAATGGTACGAACTTACCGAGAGGCCCACCGCACCTGGCAGCAGATTTTCCGCTGGCACCTCCACATCCTCCATCAGAATCATCCCAGTCAAAGACGCTCGCAGTGAGAACTTCCCTTCGATCTTTGGCGTTGTCAAGCCCCTCATCCCATTCTCAAGAATAAATCCTCGCACCTTCCCATCATCACACTTGGCCCAGACCACACAGATATCAGCCATCGGCGAGTTAGTAATCCTAGTCAGAAAACCAGATTCATATTATTCAAACAGATGGAATTTATACAGCAACATTTCAAGGGGAGATCTCTCTGCCTCTCCCTCAAGTGCCTCAGAGCGCAAATTAGTCACATGTCATAATCCTGAGGCTTTGATTGCCAGTCAATGCCACTACAATCTCAGCCAGGGCAGACTTTAGAGCTATAATTTGCCTCAGTGATCAAGAGCAAGGGGCAGTGTGAGAAAAGCCTACATTTCGGGTCCCTAATCACTGGTGTTGCTGGGTATGAATATATCTTAATGGCTTAGACTCTCAACAAGCAATACATTGAGAAGTTTCAGTTGTATAGTGTCTGTCACCACTCTGGGGGCATCCCAAAGCACTTACTTTTCAACTAAGTACTTGTCAACTGTAGGAACAATCACAACATAGGAAATGCTACAGTCAACTTGAACTCAGCAAGCTATCATCAACAACAATGTCATAAAACGGCCAGGTAACCAGCATTTTACGTGATGTTGGTTGAGGACAAGTATTGGCCAGGAGAATTTATGTGCTGTTTCTAAAACAGTGCTGTGAAATCTTCATTGATGAGCCAAGGCGGCAGATGATGGCATTGGGGAGGTGATGAGCTAGTGGTATTGTCACTGGGCTGTTAATCCTGAGACCTGGGTAATGTTGTGGGGAAAACAACAAATGCAGTAACTCTCAGTGGGTCAGGCAGCACCCATAGAGAAAGAACAAGCTATTGTTGGGAGTCTAGACGACTGTTCATCAGACCTGGTTTGAATCCCACCGTGGGAGATGGTGGAATTTGAATTCAGTAAAAAAATATGGAATTGGCTATTGTCAATTGTCAGGGAAAATCCGTCTGGTTCACTAATGCCCCTTAGGGAAGGAAACTCCAATCCTTACCTGGTCTGGCCTACATGTGACTCCGGACACCACTGCAATGTGGTTGATTCTTAACTACAATTACAGATTGGCATTAAGTAGTGGTCTAGTCAGTGTCGCCCACATCCTGTGACTGATTGAAAGATTAAATTTTAAAAATAATCAATTAAGGTTCATTTGGAAGAGTGGCACCTTTGACTGTACTGGAATCCCTCAATACCGCACAGGACATGCCAGTCAACAAACTGAGCCATTGAGCAAGAAAGCAACACCCATCCCCAAATTACAAGTGATCTCATGCCTCCCAGAGCTTCCAATTTGGTTAAAAATAAAATCTTAAAATAAATACCACAAATACTGGAAATCATTTTTTAAAAATCGCTAGGAAACACAAATCTGGTGGCATCTGTGGAGACAGAAACAGATTCAACTTTGAGTTCAATAGGAACTTTACAGATCAAAAATAAAAGGAAATCCTATTCCACTCAAAATGCAAACTCGGTTCTTCTGTCCAGAGGCCACCAGACCTACTGAGTATTCCCAAAATTTTTTTAAAAGATTTGAAACAAAAACGACAATTACACTGTTTGCCAGATCAGTTATACACTGCTTCCACATTACCAATTTTCAGTCAGAATTTTGCAAGGCTCAACATGGGCAGGCAGGAATACGGTACCACCATAATTAAAGACAGTTCCTTTCCACCGCACCCTTTCCTTACCAATTTTAAAAGTGCCACCATCCAGTAGCGACCCCAAGTGATCATGAACGTTGGGAAAACAAACGTTGTCACTTGCTGCGATCAAAAGAATCACAGCCACTTCATCCTGTGTCATCACCTAACATTGAGGTCACCTTGTGGTTCAGGAGGTCATACACCCCCCCCCCCCCAGCCCCCCCAAATCTCTGAGCCACAAACTCCAGGTTCAAGTCTCTCTCCAGGACTGTAAAGTCATTAAGCACGCAGATTCTTCAGTTCGACCAGTCCATACCGACCATAATCCCAAACTAAACTAGTCCCACCTGCCTGCTCCCGGCTCATATCCCTCCAAACATTTCCTATTCATGTACTTATCCAAAAGTCTTTTAAATGTTGTAATTGTACCCACATCTACCACTTCTTCAAAGTTTGTTCCACATGCAAAACACCATCTGTGTAAAAAAAACTTAAGTCTTCCTTAAATCTCTCTCCTCTCACATTAAAAATGTGCCCTTTACTCTTGAAATCCCCCATCCTAGGGAGAAGACACTATTAATTCTATTTATATTCCTTGACTTTATTAACCTTTCAACCTCCTACACTTCAGTGAAAAGCCCCAGCCTAACTCAAACCTTCAATACCTGGCAATATCCTGGTAAGTCTCTTCTGAACCCTCTCCAGCGTAATATCCTTTCTATAACTGAGTAATCAGAACTGGACAAAGTGTTCCAGAAGAGGCCTCACCATTGTCCTGTACAGCCTCAATATGACTTCCCAACTCCTATACTCAAAGAGAATCATGAGGGGTATGGATGGGGTAAACAGATAGGGGCTTTTCCCTGAGGTGGGTGGGTGGGCTAGAGGGCGTAGGTTTAAGGAGACAGAAAAGATTTAAAAAAGCACCCAAGGAGCAACGTTTTCATGCAGAGGGTGGTGCATGTATGGAACAAGCAGCCAGAGGAATTGGTGGAGGCTGGTAGAATGAAAACATTTAAAGAGCTGTCTGCGTGGGTATAATGAATAGGAAAGATTTAGAGGGATGTGGTCAGCATGGACAAGTTGGACTGAAGGGCACACTGGATCATGTACTCTACAGTACAGGGACTGTGCAGCTCTATGACTAAGTAATGAAGGCAAGTGTGCCAAATGCCTTTTCAGCCTAAAATTGTATCAGAGATAATGGGAACTGCAGATCCTGGAGAATCCAAGATAACAAAACGTGAGGCTGGATGAACATCATCTGATGAAGGGTCTAGGCCCGAAACGTCAGCTTTTGTGCTCCTGAGATGCTGCTTGGCCTGCTGTGTTCATCCAGCCTCACATTTTGTTGCCTTTTCAGCCTCTTGTCTATATTGGTGGTCATGGAAGGAGTGTTCAACCTGCAGTTCAAATGCATTGATAAATCAACCTACTACATCCTTGTGACAGTGCCCCAATGTGTGTGCATGCAGACAGTTTCTACTGGAGTTTAGTTACCTTTCCATTTTCTAACAAAGCCAACACCCAAGGCCAGATAAACGCAATATTAAAGCCTGGGATTTAGCAGATCTTTGTGAATAACAAAGGATGGGTCAGAACACAAATGAAGACTATTGTTCCTGTAAGCCATTGTATAGGAGAAAGTACACAGATTTCATCACATGCAGAGAGAGGATTTGATCTACAAGAGCACACCGGATCATGTACTCTACAGTACAGGGGTAGATCACCCCTCTCACCCACTCCAACCTCTCCCCCGCAGAACGGGCAGCCCTCCGCTCCAACCCCAACCTCACCATCAAACCCGCAGACAAGGGTGGCGCAGTGGTAGTATGGCGCACTGACCTCTACATCGCCGAGGCCAGACGCCAACTCTCCGACACCACCTCCTACCGCCCCCTCGATCATGACCCCACACCCGAGCACCAAACCATCATCTCCAACACCATTCACGACCTCATCACCTCAGGGGATCTCCCACCCACAGCCTCCAACCTCATTGTTCCCCAACCCCGCACGGCCCGTTTCTATCTCCTTCCCAAAATCCACAAACCTGCCTGCCCTGGTTGACCCATCGTCTCAGCCTGCTCCTGCCCCACCGAACTCATCTCCACCTATCTGGACTCCATTTTCTCCCCTTTGGTCCAGGAACTCCCCACCTACGTCCGTGACACCACCCACACCCTCCACCTCCTCCAGGACTTCCAATTCCCTGGCCCCCAACACCTCATCTTCACCATGGACGTCCAGTCCCTATACACCTGCATTCCGCATGCAGACGGCCTCAAGGCCCTCCGCTTCTTCCTGTCCCGCAGGCCCGACCAGTCCCTCTCCACTGACACCCTCATCCGCCTAGCTGAACTCGTCCTCACCCTCAACAACTTCTCTTTCGACTCCTCCCACTTCCTACAGACTAAGGGGGTGGCCATGGGCACCCGCATGGGCCCCAGCTATGCCTGCCTCTTTGTAGGTTACGTGGAACAGTCCCTCTTCCGCACCTACACAGGCCCCAAACCCCACCTCTTCCTCCGGTACATTGACGACTGTATCGGCGCTGCCTCTTGCTCCCCAGAGGAGCTTGAACAGTTCATCCACTTCACCAACAGCTTCCACCCCAACCTTCAGTTCACCTGGGCCATCTCCAGCACATCCCTCACCTTCCTGGACCTCTCAGCCTCCATCTCAGGCAACCAGCTTGTAACTGATGTCCATTTCAAGCCCACCAACTCCCACAGCTACCTAGAATACACCTCCTCCCACCCACCCTCCTGCAAAAATTCCATCCCCTATTCCCAATTCCTCCACCTCCGCCGCATCTGCTCCCACAATAAGACATTCCACTCCCGCACATCCCAGACGTCCAAGTTCTTCAAGGACCGCAAATTTCCCCCCACAGTGATCGAGAACGCCCTTGACCGCGCCTCCCGTGTTTCCCGCAACACATCCCTCACACCCTGCCCCCGCCACAACCGCCCAAAGAGGATCCCCCTCGTTCTCACACACCACCCTACCAACCTCCGGATACAACGCATTAGCCTCCGACACTTCCGCCATTTACAATCCGACCCCACCACCCAAGACATTTTTCCATCCCCACCCCTGTCTGCTTTCTGGAGAGACCACTCTCTCCGTGACTCCCTTGTTCGCTCCACACTGCCCTCCAACCCCACCACACCGGGCACCTTCCCCTGCAACCGCAGGAAATGCTACACTTGCCCCCACACCTCCTCCCTCACCCCTATCCCAGGCCCCAAGATGACATTCCACATTAAGCAGAGGTTCACCTGCACATCTGCCAATGTGGTATACTGCATCCACTGTACCCGGTGTGGCTTCCTCTACATTGGGGAAACCAAGTGGAGGCTTGGAGACCGCTTTGCAGAATACCTCCGCTCAGTTCGCAACAAACAACTGCACCTTCCAGTCGCAAACCATTTCCACTCCCCCTCCCATTCTTTAGAATGACATGTCCATCATGGGCCTCCTGCAGTGCCACAATGATGCCACCCGAAGGTTGCAGGAACAGCAACTCATATTCCGCCTGGGAACCCTGCAGCCTAATGGTATCAATGTGGACTTCACCAGTTTCAAAATCTCCCCTTCCCCAACTGCATCCCTAAACCAGCCCAGTTCGTCCCCTCCCCCTACTGCACCACACAACCAGCCCAGCTCTTCCCCCCCCCCCACCCACTGCATCCCAAAACCAGTCCAACCTGTCTCTGCCTCCCTAACCGGTTCTTCCTCTCACCCATCCCTTCCTCCCACCCCAAGCCGCACCCCCATCTACCTACTAACCTCATCCCACCTCCTTGACCTGTCCGTCTTCCCTGGACTGACCTATCCCCTCCCCACCTATCTTCTTTACTCTCCATCTTCGGTCCGCCTCCCCCTCTCCCTATTTATTCCAGTTCCCTCTCCCCATCCCCCTCTCTGATGAAGGGTCTAGGCCTGAAACGTCAGCTTTTGTGCTCCTGAGATGCTGCTTGGCCTGCTGTGTTCATCCAGCCTCACATTTTATTATCTTGGAATTCTCCAGCATCTGCAGTTCCCATTATCTCAGATCACAATTGAAATGTGTCTACAAACATGTAATTTTGAAAGACCAAGTTTGAGCTTTGGTCAAACTGGTTTCAGTATCTACTGTTGCATTTAGGCTGAAGGATAAAGTTAAAATTGGCCTGACTGGATCTATTACACAATAAGAGTTTAAATTTTATCTGATCCAATGCTTGACAGCATCATGCAGCACAGAGGGGGTGAAGGCTATTCAGTCCACTGTGCCCATGTTAGCTCTTTGGTAATTCTTCTCAAATAATCCGATTCCCCTGAAATTCCTTTTCTATTTCAAGTATTTGTACAATTCCCTTCGGAAAGTTATTCCTGAATTTGCTCTCAACTCTCCTTTGGGCACAGACAGCTTGGTGCCATCTCTGCCAGTTATGTCTGCGTTACCAACTCTCCCTGACTGACCCCCATCTATTCTGTTGACCATCTTCATGTTTTGAAGACCTGTGAAAATTTAATCTCTGCTTTCTCTGCTCCAGTGAGAGCAAACAGAGTTGCTCCATTCTGTCTGTTGACGTGCAATCCCTGGTCCTGTTCTAATCAGTCAATCTCTCTTCTCCCTCTCCAAGGCCTGGCCATCTTTGCTCAAGTATGGCATTTAGAACTGAACAGAGTAGTACACTTTGGGACTAAGCAGTCTTAAAAGGTTACTATAACATACTTGCTGAATAGTTACACTAAGGATTAGCGATCGGCTAGCTCAGTCAGCTGGACAACTGGAATGAAATGAACCAGTGGCTGACTGAGGTTACCATTGAAAGTCCTGTTGTGCCAACCTTGCCCGAGATATAGTGACCCTCAAGTCAAACACACCACCCATCATTTCTTTCTCTAATGAGACAGCAGCCCTATACTCCTCTGCGACAACGGTGACTTTACCTAAGCGTTTCCCTTGTGCACGTACCAGGTCTTTGATCCATTTAGTGTGTAAGTGTCACTGCTTTTGTTGTATCTTGCCTTGGTCTCCATGCTTGAAGGGTCACTTCCATGGTTTGGCTCTGTTAGACCAAAGCAGCCCAACAATTCTCCTTTGGCTGCGAGAATATGAGGGTTGGGAGAAACACAAGACAGCTCTTCAATCATCTTGCAGAAAGTTACAACAAAGCTACTGAATAGAGGAGACAGACTTCGTCACACACCTAGTTTTGGGAGGTACTTTAGTTTCTGTGATTCTGTGCCATAGGCCGCGATTGGATGCATTACCAGAGAGGACTGGACACTCATTACTGACCGATAGCTGCTATCCACCCGCTCCACTTCCCGTGCAATCAGTCCATAGGATACGTATGAGGTACCGGCACACCCATAACCTGGAAACATAGAATCTCCGATATTTAAATGTCCAGCACTCTTACTGAAGGACCTAAATCCTAGCAGGTCAAACTGCTTTCAAATAAACAGCTCGATAATCTTTACAATGACTTAAACTACATTTCCAGAACTGAAGGATCTATTACCTTTAATGGTCGATCCCAATACACCCAGATCTCCCATTTCCGATAGGATTTCACGATGAAACACTGGATAGAATGAAAGAACTGTGTCAAAACTAGATCATAAGACAAGAGAATCTCATTTGGATACAAGCTAAACTACAACACGAGACTAACGACAAAGTATCTTTTATCTGATAGCCTCGTGCTCAACCTAAATGAGCAAGGACATGACCTGATTCAATCGGAGTCTGTGCTGAGTTGGCTGATTTCAGTGAGTCGTACAATTAGCCTCAGCTTCCTTAACATGGGCTTCAGTAATTGAAAGAAGAATTGTCCCGCCTTTCCAAAATTCCAACCAGTAAGTCAGAATGAGGTTCTTGAGCTGGTTGGTTGTCATGCAATAACCAGCAAGCTAGGCAAACAAGCCAACAACCTCATCCACACACCATGCTACAGATCTTCACAGCAACTCAGAGTATTACATATCCATCCAATTAAATTCCCTTCACCCAGCAACTCTCGTGCTTGCTGGATTGGGAATCAAAGTTTTGGCTTTGCAGTTTCTACCTTCGCATCTAAATCCAGTTATGGTCTCACGACTCCCTCTCTGCAATCTCCCCGCAACCACAGAGTCTGAGTTCCTCAAAATTCTGTGCCATGCACCCCCAATTTACTGTGTTCTACCAAAAGAGGCCATTGCTTCATCTGCCTGAACTGGGCCCTATGCGCTGGAATTCTCTCCATCTCATCCTTCTGAAAACAAACCTCTAATTTGGGCAATAGCATTGGTATCTTCTTGAAGCAATTTTTGTCTGCTTAAGTTCCTACAGAAAGCTTTGGTTATGTTTTACTTCAGTAAAAAGAAAGCATTGTTTAAAGTGCAAAAGGTGAATTGTACAACATGTCTCAGTGTGTAGCATCCCTGTATGAATCAGAAGCTGAGAGCTCAAGTCCCACTCCAGGGCTTGTTAGCTAAGGAAGGTACAATCATACGCTGTCAAACAGGTAGAGTACCAATCCATAACTCCTTCCAACATATGTCAGCACCAGGCAGTGAGAACAGAAGACAGTCCTGGTCAGTTATTAGGTGGAAGGAAATTGGAACCTCTACCATCACAATCCATAATTCCAGGCTAAAACATGCACCACATGATTGCTCAGACTCCTTGCTGGGAGAGATTTACTCAGTTGGACAGATCGGTGCCAACGGCATAGGGTTCAATCCCTGGTCTGGCTAAGGTGGATTTGGTACCTGCCTTCAAGGCCAAAACTCTAAATATTTTCAACAAGGAGCTAGCCATACTCCTTCGGGCTAAAGGGACCAAACAGTATTGGGCAGGGGGCGGGGGGGAATGAAGGAACAGCCTATGAAGTTAGAAGATCAGCCACAATCATGTTGAACGGTGGAGCAAGCTCAAAGGGCTAATTGGCCTACTCCTGCTCCTATTTTCTTTATGGCTGTGTTTCCTTCCTGCGTCTGTCGTGAAGGTTATGGGTTGGACTGGTTTTCGAGTAGAGAACAGCGATAGAACTGAGCTGCTGAGGATCTGGGAGTGGGATTGTTAAGCTTCAAGCTTCTACAACTGGACCAGACGAGAGGGAATGCTTTGGGGGCTCATGACACCAAAGCAAGAATTGAGTTCAAATAAATCCGTGCCTTCAGGTTAAACACCACACCTTCATTTCGGTTTGCCAGAAGAATCCTTGGCATCAGCTTTGATTGGCAATACTGGCGGAAAGTGTCTCGAATGAGAATTTCTTCCTCAGTCAGCCGGCTTTCCAGATTCAGAGGATCACGCCAGTCAAACTGGATCTTAGGCACTGAAAAAAAGAAGGCAATTTTATAAAAAAGAAACTCCCAAACAAACCTTGTGTCTTGGATTGACATTAACACAGGGGTTAATTACTCATCTGTATAGATAATAAAATGTGAGGCTGGATGAACACAGCAGGCCAAGCAGCATCTCAGGAGCACAAAAGCTGACGTTTCGGGCCTAGACCCTTCATCAGAGAGGGGGATGGGGGGAGGGAACTGGAATAAATAGGGAGAGAGGGGGAGGCGGACCGAAGATGGAGAGTAAAGAAGATAGGTGGAGAGAGTGTAGGTGGGGAGGTAGGGAGGGGATAGGTCAGTTCAGGGAAGACGGACAGGTCAAGGAGGTGGGATGAGGTTAGTAGGTAGCTGGGGGTGCGAGGAAGGGATGGGTGAGAGGAAGAACCGGTTAGGGAGGCAGAGACAGGTTGGACTGGTTTTGGGATGCAGTGGGTGGGGGGGGGGAAGAGCTGGGCTGGTTGTGTGGTGCAGTGGGGGGAGGGGATGAACTGGGCTGGTTTAGGGATGCAGTAGGGGAAGGGGAGATTTTGAAACTGGTGAAGTCCTCATTGATACCATATGGCTGCAGGGTTCCCAGGCGGAATATGAGTTGCTGTTCCTGCAACCTTCGGGTGGCATCATTGTGGCACTGCAGGAGGCCCATGATGGACATGTCATCAAGAGAATGGGAGGGGGAGTGGAAATGGTTTGCGACTGGGAGGTGCAGTTGTTTGTTGCGAACTGCGGGGAGGTGTTCTGCAAAGCGGTCCCCAAGCCTCCGCTTGGTTTCCCCAATGTCGAGGAAGCCGCACCGGGTACAGTGGATGCAGTATACCACATTGGCAGATGTGCAGGTGAACCTCTGCTTAATGTGGAATGTCATCTTGGGGCCTGGGATGGGGGTGAGGGAGGTGGTGTGGGGACAAGTGTAGCATTTCCTGCAGTTGCAGGGGAAGGTGCCGGGTGTGGTGGGGTTGGAGGGCAGTGTGGAGCGACCAAGGGAGTCACGGAGAGAGTGGTCTCTCTGGAAAGCAGACAGGGGAGGGGATGGAAAAATGTCTTGGGTGGTGGGGTCGGATTGTAAATGGCGGAAGTGTCGGAGGATAATGCGTTGTATCCGGAGGTTGGTAGGGTGGTGTGTGAGAACGAGGGGGATCCTCTTGGGGCGGTTGTGGCGGGGGCGGGGTGTGAGGGATGTGTCGCGGGAAATGCGGGAGACACGGTCAAGGGCGTTCTCGATCACCGTGGGGTAAAGTTGCGGTCCTTAAAGAACTTGGACATCTGGGATGTGCGGGAGTGGAATGTCTTATCGTGGGAGCAGATGCGGCGGAGGCGGAGGAATTGGGAATGGGGATGGAATTTTTGCAGGAGGGTGTCTGTATTGCTATTTTTACAACCCTGGTTAACTATCATCGGTGTTTTCTTAGTTGTCCTTAACCCATTAAGCTACTGCTCAAAAAGTTAATTGGGAGCACACACCACTCCTGTGAATAGAATGCAGAAAAAAAAATTAAAATGTAAAGTGCACAAAGGAACATCGGTGCAATGAAATGCAAATCTCAACTTACTTTTGGCAATTTTCTGCTCTTCCAGCTTTTCATCTTTCTCTATAAAGTGGGAGAAAAGGATAATTTCAGTCAAGTTCGGAATGGTTGTGGGTTACTGTACAGGTACGAATTCTTAACCTTTGTACCAGCTATATAATTGACAAAGCTTCCTGGTAAAAATAAACTTTATGTTTAAGCAATGGTGGTATAAACAAGGGCGATCTGCACCCTCTATCCTTTGACTCCCTTTGGGAAGTTAGGCATTTTGCAGAATCTACCCAGAAATTAAATATGGCAGTATGCTAGAAATGGCATTTATTTGTTCATTGGGTGTGGGCATCAGTGGCTCGGCCAACATTTATTACCTCTCCGTAATTCCCTTCTGGAAGGTGTTGGTGAGCTGCCTTCTTGAACCACTGGGTTTAGATAGACCCAGTGCTCGAAGGGAGGGAATTTCAGAATTTTCACCAACTAAAATCTGAGAATCCAGAAGAATCTAACTGCAGGTACTCATGCCATTTCCACGTATGGAAAATCCCAATCTGTTCCCTCAGCTAAATACATCTCATGTCTAATCTCACTCATTGTATCTTTCAGTATTAAGGAAGCCAATGAGAAAAGGTCCATCGACTATGCTCCAAAGAAATCATGCACAGTTTACATTGATTGGGTCTTCCCCAATATAGTTACTGGATAAAACAGAACTGAATCTTCTAAGGAAGGAAGAACTTCAAATCCTCCTGCTGTTGAAGCCATTAGGCAAAAAAGTCAAAAGATATCACAATCTCTTCCTGAACAGTTACAGTTCACAACTGACAATTCCACAGGCCTCAGTACCAGAAGTACACTGTGCTTCTTGTTACATGACTACAGCTTAAATTGCAGTTTACCCTGTCAATGCTTGCAGCTTTCGAGAGGCAGAGTACTTAGTGCAGTTTTAAAGACCAAAAGATAAATCTCAAAATCAGAACAGCACCAGCCTCAACATCTAGTATTCAAAACCAAGTGTCCTTAATATGTCCAATGGTGTTTGTAAAACCCTGTGGACACAGGAAGCCACCAAGTACATTTCCCATGGAAAATTTGGGAAGGGGAGAGAGAGTGAAACTGAATAAAATTGAATTTTGTGAGCATCTCAGGAATTGGACTCTCTTTGATCTGGCAATTAGAGTCAGCTGCAAGTAAAGGCTTGAATTAATAATGCAGTATAGGTAACCTGATCCCCATATCATTTAGAGACATGAAGAACAGTTTACGAGATTTCAAAAGAGTTATCAAATCCGATGAATGCACCAGACTTCTATGGCTCTGGGGGTTTGCTGGTGATGGCACTGAGTGAATAAGCAATATCCAACTCAAATATGATTGTGAAGATTATGCGTAGTAAAGATCACCTCTCATATTACAGTTGATCTTTCTCCGCACCTTCTCTAACTGCAACACTATATTCTGCATTCTGTTCTATTACCCTGATGTACTTTTATAAGTTATGAGTTGCCTAGAAAGCATGCAAAACAATACTTTTTTACTGCACCTCGGTACATAGGACAATAATACATCAATTGGTAGGTGTATAAAATTATAAGGGGCATAGACAGGGTAAAGAGTTTCTGACTGTCCACCTTACGATAGAGGGATCAATGAACAAAGGTAAGGGATAGTAAGGAACAGTTTTTCACCCAAAGGGTGGTGGGAATCTTGAACTCACTGCCTGTCAGGGTAGTTGAGGCAGAAATTCTCATAACATTGAAGAAACATTTAGATGTGTTTTTGTGATGCCAATTCTATGGACCAAACACTGAAAAAATGTGAATAGAACAGGTGGTCGCTTATGACCAGTGTGGACATGATGGGCCGCAGGGCTTTTTTCTGTGCTGCTGAGCTATTCCTGTCAAAGTGGTGAAACTTTGTAATCTCCATGCCCTACAAGTACAAATCTACAGGCCAAAGTAAGTTTCAATAAACATTTTAAACTGTTGGATTACTCATTCACAAAATGGAATTTACTGTAAACTGACCAGGTGACTGAACAGCAAGAAAAAGTCAAAATAGAATTGGTGATTTTTTTTATTGTATCACAGGAAATGATACTGCAGTATCCCTGCCCAGAGTCACTTTTAACTGGTTGATTTACAGACACATTGTCTATTTAACTGGCACTTAGAAATTCTTCCTTACTGGTACAACTGGCTGATGCTCATAGATTAGATATTGGCCTTTCATCGTCGGCCTGGATTCAAGCCCAAACAAGACCACTGGAATAGAAATCTTTTTTATCTGTTAGCCCCATGCAAACTAAGTCTGGGCAACCTTAATCCAATAACGGCACAAAATTGGCTAAGTCAAAATGGCCCATGACACCGGCTATGTGGAATTTAGAAAAATAACACTGCTGTAGAACAAGAGAGTGTTACAGTGCAGGGTAACTAACTCGATCCATCATATTTGTGCTTGTATCTGTTTTCACGTGAACCACCGAGCCGAATCACGTTTGCTCAAAAAACAAAAAGCTGCATATTCTCCTGTTACAAGCTACTTAATGTCCTTGGAACAGCTTGTGGAATGCTGTTTCAATAACAGTTTGTGGCTGCAAATTCCTCATTTTAACCACTTTAAAGAAACTTTTCAACTTCCTCTTTCCTAATGTCCTTTCTTCCTACTGTTTGCTTTCAGTTAGGTGAGACAACAGTTTCTTTTCAATTACAGAGCCATAAGACAACAAGACGCAAGACCAGAAGTAGGCCATTCCGCCCATCTAGTCTGCTATGCCATTTAATAGACTTTGTCACAGATGTACAGCATGGAAACAAACCCTTTGGTCCAACTCGTCCATGCTGACCAGGTACCCGAAATTAATCTAGTCTCATTTGCCAGCATGTGGCCGTATCCCTCGGACCTTTTCCTATTCATATACCTATCCAGATGCCTTTTAATTGTACCAGCCTCCACCACTTCCTCTGACAGCTCATTCTATACACACACCATCCTCTGCAAGAAAACGTTGCCCCTTAGGTCCCTTCCAAATCTTTCCCCTCTCACCTTAAACTCTGCCCTCTTGTTATGGGCTCCCCTAGCCTGGGGAAAAGGCCTTGCCCATTCACCCTCTCCATAACTCTCATGACTTTATCAATTTCTAAAAGTCACCCCGAGCCTCTGACGCTCTGGGACAATACCCCCAGCCTATTCAGCCTCTCCTTGCAGCTCCAACCCTCCAACCCAAGCAACATCCTTGTAAATCTTTCCAAAACCCTTTCTAGTTTAACAACATCTTTAAACTTGAAGACCTCTATCTGGTTACTTTGTTAGTTTTGAATTTCATTAAATTGTTTCTTTAAAAAAAAGTCCTAACATCTGAAGGGTCACTGGACTCAAAATGTTAACTTTGTGTTCTCACCGCTGTTGAGTTTTGCCAACAATTTTAGTTTCTTTGCCTAACTTCTTACCTCAGGTCCTTCACCTCTGATCACATCTGAGATAATCTACGTAGTAGTTCTTGGTTTTATGTCAACAACAATAGGGTTTCCAAAATTGTCCTCAGGTGGCAGACCCTGCCACTGGTTCTGTGTGACCGCTTTCTTTTAGCTTGTGCTCCATCATACAACACAAAAGATTCTGATTCATTTTTTAAAAGCTTGATTCATCAACTTAGAATCATAGAATTCTATCCATACTGTGTGGAACCAAGCCATTCAGTCCATCAAGTCCACACAGACCCTTCAAAAGAGCATCCCACCTAGCGCCACCCCTCCTACCCAATCCCTGTAACCCTGCATTTCCCATGGCTAACCCACCTAGCCAGCATATCCCTGGACACTATAGTTTATTTAGCACAGCCAATCCACCTAACATGCACATCTTTGGACTGTGGGTGGAAACCCCCGCAGACATGGAGAGAATGTGCAAACTCCACACAAACAGTTGCCTAAGGGTGGAATTGAACCTGGGTCCGTGGCACTGAGCTAACAATGCTAACCACTGGGCCACCCCAAATGCACGTTTAGTAAGACACAACAGAAAGAGGGCTTGACAAGATTGTAGTTAAGATACTGTTTCCTCTCTGAAGAGTCCAGGACAGGGGGAACTTAGTCTCAGGAAAAAGAGATCGACCATTTACAACGGAGTTAAGGATTTTCTTCAGAAGTAAAAGCTTTGAAATTCTCTACCCAGATCTCAGTTGTTAAGTTCAGGATTGGGACAGTTACATTTTTGGACTAAAAAGGAATGAAGAGATCAGTTGGAAATCTGGCATTGAGGACAACAGTCAGCCATAATCTTATTGACTGGCAGAGGAAATTCGAGGGTCTCATGCATGTTGAAAAGCTGCGATAAAGTATCTTTTTTAAGCAATACACACATTTACAATTTTAAAAGGTATACTTCTTGATTCTGAATTCCAAATTAAGTTGTCACCACAATGGAGGTTTCTTCTTATCAGAGAAAGCAGAATGTGGCGGCACAGTTTAGAAAAAAAGGGTCTCCGGTTCAAAGGCAGAGATGGAGATAATTTTATTTCTCTCAGAGGATGGAGTGTATGGGAATCTCTTCCCCAGAGCGGACAAGTTGGGGCCATTGGATATTTTCAAAGGCAGCCAGGACCAGAAGGACACTTGGGCTCCTACATTCTCGAGCTAAACAGCATAGAGTTATCATCATTGCAAGGATGGAGGACATTTGTCCTGTCAAATTGTTTTCTAAACCTCTGCCTGGCTACTTTGCCATTGAAAATAACATCTGCAGTCTGATTTTAATTCAGTGCAGATGGATGGCTCTCACTCCCTCATTTTTTTTAAACCTTTACCGAAAGATACAAAAGAGGGATTGAAGGTTTGCGCAAGTAAGAACAGAAATACCAGCCCCGCTCCTCCTCTTCCAACACCTCTTCTCGAAACGTGCTTGACTTTGAATGTTGCAAATAAAAACTGAAAGAGCTGCAGACGCTGTAAGTCAGGAACAAAAAACAAAAAGTTGCTGGAAAGGCTCAGCAGGTCTGGCAGCATCTGCTGAGGAGAAAACAAGAGTTAACGTTTTCAGTCCGGTGACCCTTCCTCAGAACTTGAATGGTGCAACATCTGAGAGTTTTATTGAATCTTGGCTGACTGTCAAGGTTAACCTCTGATTGGCTTCCTTGCCCATTTCGAAGGCAGCTGGGAGTCAACCACATTAGCTCTGGGTATGGAGTCACTCAGACTAAACTGGGCAAGGATGGCAGATTAAAGTGAATGAGGGATAATGGGAACTGCAGATGCTGGAGACCCCAAGATAAAGTGCGGAGCTTTTCTGATGAAGGGTCTAGGCCTTTTGTGCTCCTAAAATGCTGCTTGGCCTGCTGTGTTTATCCAGGTCCACACTTTGTTATTAAAGTGAATGAGGTTTTAGTTTAAAATGACAGTCCATTGTCACCTTTAGCTTTTAAATTCCAGTTACTATTCATAAGTTAATGCCATCAGCTTTTTTCTTTGGGGGGGGAAAGGAAATGGGGGGGGGGGGAAAGAGAGAAGGGAAGGAAATGGGGGGGAAGAATGGAAGGGGGACGTGTATTGAACCCGGGCCTCTGGATTCCTTGTGTCACGACAAACGCCACCAACCGGCAACGATGTGGATATTTAAACAGAGAAATATGAACCCACTCTTGCCGAGGTCTGAGTACGTTCCACCGTCCCCGACCGCGAAGTTACACAACAATGTCTAAGAATAACCGACCTCACCTCCTTAGCCAGGCAACACGAGCACTATAAATAGGTAAAGGGTGATAGCAAAGGCCCGACTACCTTTGAAGGCTTTCGCCGTCCCCTGTGTCCTCAAGATGCTGACAGTGGCCGTGCGCCTGGCAGTGCCCAAGAAGCTCCGAGCTGCTTGCCTCAGGGCCATACTCGGAACAGGTCAAAGTGGAGTCGGCAGCGCTGTCGTCCAGACTATTTCCACACCCCCACCTTTCTACAGCACCTCTGCAGGCTACAGTCCCCGGAGAAATTACTGGGGGGAAAATACAGTTGTAAAGTGTATACTTTTTAAACCGTGACCAAGCGCCCCCTCGACAGGCAAAAGAGAATCACCTGGAAATTGCGTAACAATCTGAAAGTGTCAGAAAATTCGCTACACCGCATTCCACCAGCGTGAACATCACAATAGGTTGACAGGCAACCCCTGTAACCAATCGCTGTGCGAATGTTCTAAGCAGCTGCCTGACATAAAGGAGGACGAGCTCAGGCTAAGGGTCTGATAGGGTCAGATACAAAGGCGTGAGCTCAATCCCCAGAAATTATTTGCTGGCTGATGGGTTACGTGTTAGGAGTTTTTCTTTTCGTTGTGGGTACGGCAGCCGGTGTTCGAAAGGTGACATGTTTGTCTCTGACATGGTTTTGCTGTTTGAAAGTCCCAAGGTTCCTCGCAGGGAGGCGGATTATCAAACAAAATTTGACACCAAGCCACGAGACAGAAATTGCTGGAGAAATTCGTCAGGTCCCGCAGCATCTCTGAAAAAGTGTCTCGCTGAACTCGAAATGTTAACTCTGTTTTCTCTCTTCACAGATGCTGCTAGACCTGCCGAGTTTCTCCAACAATTTCTATTCCTGTGTGTTCCTGATCCCCAGCAATCGCGGTTCTTTGTTTTATTTTCACGGACGAGTCCTGAAACGCTGGAGTCGAAACGTTAATTCCTCACCATCGATGCTGCTCGATCTGCTGAGTTTCTCCAGCATTCTCTGTTTGTTTCAGATTTCCAGCGGCCTCTGCATTTTGCTTTTATTCACATATGAATTCTCTACTTCTGCGTTTATCTGGTCTTAAGTCACGTGCTGCCACTACTCCCCTCTTCTCCAGATGTTTAGAACAGATATTTTCAGTAACCCGTTGAGGGGTGTTAGCGCACTCCCCTGGAACAGAAGGGACTTGAATCCTGATCTTGTTGCAGATTTGAACCCATGATCTCTCACCTACTAATTCACGGCAAAAAAAAATACATAACGGGCAAGAGGCGATGATTGGCCTACTCCTAATTCCCGTGCCCATGTGATTTGAAGACGAATTACCAAGGTCTGAACATTGTGCAAGTTGTTTCATTAAAAATTTGCAGTTTTATGGATCAGACTAGATTTCCCCCTCAATATTTTAAGATGGTAGCCTAGACCCTAACTTTTCCCTTAGTTTATAGGTAGATGTGAAATGCTTGTTCCAGATGTGATGCAAGTGGTCAAACTACTGGCCATTAAGCAAAACCTGATATATTTAAACACTGTAGTTAAAATACAAACAGAAGAAAGAGGAATTTAGAATAACTTACTGGTGGAAAACCTAACCAAATAATAGATACAGCACCTATTACTAATTAACTGTTCCAATATAGTAACATCCCTTGGCAAAAAGGTAAATTCAAACACAGATTCTTACTGATGGTTTCCCAATCTAGGAGAGGACAACATCAAGTGAGATCTCTGAGAAAATTACAGTCAGGAATTATTTACTGAAGCTTCCAAACCTTCTGGGACCCCAAACAGCTTCGACTCCTCCAGCTTTTTTAAAAAAAAACTAGAAAACCTGATCTGGGAGAAATGGCCACACACCTATCGCTACAACTCCCTTTTTAAAAATAAAAGCCTAAAGGCCTCTTAAATTTTTGACTCAGGCTAGAAACCTCTGCCCTTACAACCTGTCTTCAAAAAAACCGAGGATAAAATAACCTTTTTAAAGTGGCAGTGTTCAGGGCCTGTACTGTGCTGTACTGTTTGATTTTTCTATTGTCACAAAAGCACAATTTTGTTGAAAAAATGCAGTTACATGAATTTTAGATGGTGATATTCAGGAAATGCTGCAGCGATTCAATTTAGTTTTATAGATGGAGACTGGGGCTGGCTATGAGCCTGTTTAATATTCCCTGAGACCAGCAGTCTGTAGGTGAAGGTGGAGAGTGAGTGTATCATCAGTCTCACACATCGAGTTTTGATGCTACAAATTGGTTTATGGATGAGTCTTGCTACGCTTGGCTGAGAATGAATCTGGGCATATCTACGAGCTGAGAAAATGACTGTCTGGAATTTGATATATGCTGTGTTTTAGTTTCTACCAATATGTTGCCAGTGTTATAGATTTTTTTTTGCTCTTGTTCAGAGATTGACAGTGGTATACACTACAAGATAAGCAGTCCTCCACAATCCTTAAAAATCATCCCCTCTGATTACGGCTCCCCATACTTATACTGATTCTATACAAATTAACTTTTATTAATATATCCATTGTTTGTTCCATGGCTCTTAGGCATCTCTTCATACCATTTTAGATAATAATAGTATTGCAATTCCATACACTCAGGAGAGAGAAAAACTCTCAGATCTTTCCTCCTCTGTTTTTTTTTATCAAGTGTGCAATGGGCTTTTGAAAGCCTTTATTACTCAAGTGAGTGTAACAGACTGGAATAATGTCTTAACGTTTTACAAGCCCTGAACCAAACTCAGACATCGAATGAGGGAAAATTGCTGTAAACACCTCTGTGCCCCCTGCCATGTACAATAACCTACAACCTGTCCTGGACTTTCCACATGAATTCACCGGTCAAGAAGGCACAACAATGCCTCCTCTTCCTCATGCAGCTCAGGAAATTTGACATGTCCATAAGGTCACTCACCGACTTTTACAGATACACCATTGAAAGCAAGCTGTCCGGGTGCATAACAGTCTGGTACGGCAACTGCTGTGCCCAGGACTGTGAGAAACTACAGAGGGTGGTGTGAACAGCCCAGACCATCACAGGAGCCAGCCTTCCATCCAGAGATAATGGGAACTGCAGATGCTGGAGAATCCAAGATAACAAAGTGTGGAGCTGGATGAACACAGCAGGCCAAGCAGCATCTCAGGAGCACAAAAGCTGACGTTTCGGGCCTAGACCCTTCATCAGAAAAGGGGGATAGGGAGATGATTCTGGAATAAATAGGGAGAGAGGGGGAGGCGGACCGAAGATGGAGAGAAAAGAAGATAGGTGGAGAGGAGAGTATAGGTGGGGAAGTAGGGAGGGGATAGGTCAGTCCGGGGAGGACGGACAGGTCAAGGAGGCGGGATGAGGTGGTAGGTAGGGAATAGAGGTGCGGCTTGAAGTGGGAGGAGGGGATAGGTGAGAGGAAGAACAGGTTAGGGAGGCAGGGATGAGCTGGGCTGGTTTAGGGATGCGGTGGGGGAAGGGGAGATTTTGAAGCTGGTGAAGTCCATATTGATACCATTGGGCTGCAGGGTTCCCAAGCAGAATATGAGTTGCTGTTCCTGCAACCTACAGGTGGCATCATTATGGCACTGCAGGAGGCCGAGGATGAACATATCGTCTAAGGAATGGGAGGGGGAGTTAAAATGGTTTGCGACTGGGAGGTGCAGTTGTTTATTGCGAACTGAGCATAGGTGTTCTGCAAAGCGGTCCCCAAGCCTCCGCTTGGTTTCCCCAATGTAAAGGAGGCCACACCGTGTACAGTGGATACAGAATACCACATTGGCACATGTACAGGTGAACATCTGCTTGATGTGGAAAGTCATCTTCGGGCCTGGGATGAGGCTGAGGGAGGAGGCGTGGGGTCAAGCGTAGCATTTCCTGTGGTTGCAGGGGAAGGTGCCGGGTGTGGTGGGGTTGGAGAGGAGTGTGGAGCGGACAAGGGAGTCGCGGAGAGAGTGGTCTCTCTGGAAGGCAGACAAGGGTGGGGATGGAAAAATGTCTTGGGTGGTGGGGTCGGATTGTAAATATCAGAAGTGCTGGAGGATGATGCGTTGTATACGGAGGTTGGTGGGGTGGTCTGTGAGGACTAGGGGGATTCTATTTACATGGCTCACAGCCGCAGAAAGGCAGCCAACATCATCAAAGACCGATTGCACCTCGGTAATGATCTCCTCCAACCTCTTCCTTCAGGCAGAAGCCTGAACTCTCACACGCCAGCAACTTCAGGAACAGCTTCTTTGCAGCCATTATCAGACTGTTGAATGGAATTTCACCTCAAATAATGTAACCGCATTGTAACCTATATATCTCTAAGTCTTTTTGATTTGTACATTCTTTGCTTGTTCTGTCTGCCTGTCCTGCTCATAAACAAAACTTTTCAGTGTATTTCAGTACAGGTGACGATAAATCAATCAATCAGTGGAATAGACATTGTGTGTGTGTGTGTGTGTGTGTGTGTGTGTGTGTGTGTCTGTGTGTTTAAGTGTTGCATAAACAATATTGTGTTTCTATCCATATGAACCACTAGCACGTCGCTTGTGTTCAGTACTGAGGAAAAACTGACCCTTAACGAACAGGTTAGCACCTTCCAGAACCATCTAATTATGTGCATCACGCTTTAAAAGCAAAATGTTTAAAAAGGCAAAATGTGTCAGTCATTTTCTGCTGGAATATTTTCTTCCAGGTTCAGAGAAACTCTTTCAGCAGTGGCAGACAATCTACTCAGCCTCTTTTAATCCGAGGAATGTGTCCTAAAGCTTAATCATCATCCAAAATGCATATTTGTAACAGTAAGATACTGTGGCCAAAAGAAAGGTTAGCTTAAATTACACTTAAGGCACCTTTTAAACTTTAGAATATTACATTGTATTGTTAGCTGGTACGACACTCCTCTCACTATAGGTTTTGGTGCGAGCTGTAGTTCAGTTAGTACACAGGTTCCAGTTCCAGGTCCCACACTTGGGACTGAGAGAGCATTGCGCTATCCAAGGTGCCACTTGTCAGAAGAAATCTTAAAAGCCCCCATCTGCTCTCTGGGATGCTTGGGAGTGGAACATCTCCTCAACAGAGCAGATGTGATAGAGACGGAGGAATTGCGAAAATAGGATGGAGTTTTTGCAGGATACAGGGTGGGAGGGCGTGTAGTCTAGGTAGTTACGAAAGTCTGTGGATACACCTTCTCCTATCTTGTCTCCACTCCCTACCCCTCCCTGCCAAGGTCCATTCCCTTCGCCACTCCTTAGTTCGCACCACACGGTCCACTAACCATTCCAACCTGTCCAGTACCATCCCCTGTAATACCTGCCCACACACCAGCTCCCTCACCCTCATTCAAGGCCCTAAACAGCCCTTCCAAGTGAGACAGAGCTTCACTTGCATCTCCTCCAACCTAGCCTATTGCATCTGGTGGTCTTCCCTACTTCGGTGTGACCAAATGTAGACTAGGTGATCATTTCACTGAGCATCTCCTCCTGGCCTGTAATGTCCAACCTAGCCTCCTGGTCACCCTCCGGCATGACTGCCCTCAGCCTCCTCCAGTGACACAGCGACTCAGAACAAGACATTAGATTTGAAGAACAAGACCTTATCCACTGCCTGGGCACTCTACAGCCTGGAAGACTGAACATTGGATTACCCAATTCAAATAAACTTCCCACCCACGCACCCCCCCCTTCTAGCCCCACCTCCTCCCTCCAATCCACCTTCTGACCCTTCAATCCAGCCACCAACCAGATCCATCCCTCCCATCGACCAACCAGGTCGTACCTATCACCAGTGTCCACCTATCACCACTTTTCTGCCTCCAACCCTTCCCCCACTTTATATCTGCAGCTTTCCCCTCCCCCTACATCCTGTCCTGAAGAAGGGTAACACCCAAAATGTTGACTGCTATTTTCCTCCAGATACTGCCTGGCCTGCTGTGTTCTTCCAGCCTCCTGTGTGTCTACCTTGGATTCCAGCATCTACAGTTTTTTTCTGTCTTTAACCAAGCTCCATTAGAAGATTAATTAGGAATTTCCCCAGGCTTCGTAGGACTGTCTCTCTCTCACACACAAACAGTCTCAGAGTTAGCTGTGTCTTTGTGGTAAGTCTCACCACTGAATCAGCAGGTTGAGCGTTCATAGTCCTCCACTGGACATGGGACCACACGATCTTGGCTAACACTTGACTGAGCACTACTCTGTTAGAGGTGTCATCTTTTGCATTAGGTGGTATACCATGATAGCCTGCACTGTCAGCTGAAAACAAAAGACCCCATGAAACTACATGAAGAGGTGGGTTCTATCAACATTTATCCCTTAACCACCATCGTTATCTAAGTAGATTTCCTGCTTGTGGGACCTTTCTCTGCGCTCATAGGTTGCTGTGTTTTCTTCTTTGCAGTCGTGAGTACACTTACAAACATACCAGAAAAATGTACAATATCAATGCAAACCTTCCCATTAAAGTCAATGATAAGTAGATGGGTTTCCTCTTGTGCATCTCCTGCTCATCAGGATAGCAGAACTGAGAGAGTGGGTATATGAAGCAGATCAACTCACAGCCGTCCTTGTTGAGGTTATGCTTATGAATCATTTCCTGTCGCATATATCAAGAAAGGTACAGCAAAAAATGTTCTATTGCTACAATCATTTTGAGTTACAAAAAGAAATTACATGAGGAGAGTTCACCTTCCATACCAGGAGCCTCCAGACACAGCTCTAAGACTTGTGAGAGGTATCACGGGCCTCGAGGAGTCCCTGTGCTTCAGGCCCGCTGCAGCCAGGGATCCCAGCTCTGGGCGCCCCCTCCACCACAGCTGATGACCCACCAAGCACCATTCCGTCTTCCTCATAATGTCAGAAGGTGACGAAAAGCAAAAAGAGAGTGAAAATGATGAGAAAGAAGAAGAGGTGATTGCGGACGGGCTCAGAAGCTGAACACTATCTACTGTGTGGACGCTGCCATCTTGGAAGTAAGGCAGAGAATTCAATAACAGAATGAGGAACATACTTACCTGAAAGATCGGGCTGTAAGGAATTGAGCATGCCAGCACACATCTTTGTTGAACCAGTTGGTTTAACGCCATTTCCTGCTTCAATTGAAAGGCATTCCCAATGTGATGTAAAAATCCTGTTAATCAGACAACTCATCTCTCAGTGGAACCTTAAAACAAAATTCACAAGACAGACTCATACTGATTATTGGCATTTCCATCGCCATGAAATGTTTGCTTCAAACTTTGTGAATAAATTTGTACTTTGAGTAATGCAAATAAATTTTAAAAGAGTAAATGTGACATGTTGACATACACCCCATGTCTGACCACACTCCAGCTGCCCCAGAGTCAGATGTGCCTCAGTGGTAAAACTCTGCATTGAATCAGCAGGCTGAGGGTCATGTCCTATTCTGAATACGTGAGCACATGATCCTGGCTAACACTCTACTGTAACACTGTCAGGAGGTGCCATCTTCTTGGGTGTGATGGTTTACCAAGGCTTTGTCTGTTTTCTTAGAGGAACAGAGAAGACAAGGACTGGGACAGTTACTAGGAAATCTAGATAACAAGGTGTGGAGCTGGATGAACACAGCAGGCCAAGCAGCATCTTAGGAGTGCAAAGGCTGACATTTTGGGCCTAGACCCTTCATCGGCTTGGCCTGCTGTGTTCATCCAGCTCCACGCCTTGTTATTTTGGTTTCTCCAGCATCTGCAGTTCCTATTACCTCTAGGAAATCTAGATAGATGTCTACAGCATCATAACGGGGTTGGGAGAGAGTGGGGTGACAAAGCACTGGATGAACTAGGTAGGAAGCTACATAAGTGAGCAAACAGCTTTCTCACAGTGGGAAATGCAAGGTCAAGATCTACTGATATACATCCACGTGAACAGACATGTATATAGTTTTCCATATATATCCATTGCAGTCTCTTCATAAAATTTCATCGATATTCCTCTTTCTGTTTATGGTCTTAAAAATTTATACAGCTGCATGATTATTCCTAAATTGTGAACCAGTAAATTATAGCAAAGAATTTAATCCAGCCCACTCTATCACAATGGTAATCGATTGTGTAAATTATGCGTGAAATCATCCAGTTGCTGGGACAACATGAATGGTCAATCATGATCATAATGTTCTCTTTCTCAATGCAGAATAAATCTGTGATGTTGAATACGGAATTTTTATTTACATAAATGCACAATATTAACTTTCTAAATAGGAATGGAGGCAACGCTGAATCTTCACCATGGCACTTAATACATTTGCACTTGTCCTACAAAATACCCCAAGGAACTATTTGATGATGAATTCTCCTAAAACCTTACTGCTGACAAAACATCACTTTTCAGCCAGAATTTATTTTGGATACTTTATTGCAATTTATTACTTTGCTTTGTCAAAAAAATTATTGTCCCAATGCAAACATGACTTGAAGGTACTTAACTTTCCTCTGACCTTCTGCAGTCACTACTTTTAAGTGGGAGGACACTTAGTTTTACATAAGGAGTAAATCGTTACACGACGACAAAGACTTTAAAATGATCATGTCTAGACTTTCTAGAGTCATACAGTGACTCAGCACAGAAACAGATCCTTTAGTACAAACAGTCCATGCTGAACACAATCCCAAATTAAACTAATCCCATCTGCCTGCTCCTGGCCCATATCCCTCCACATCTTTCCTATTCATGTGCTTATTTAAGAGTTTTTTAAATGTTGTAACTCTGCCCACATCCACTACTTGCTCAGAAAGTTCGTTCCACATGCAAACTACTCGTTGTGTAACACATTTGTGCCTCATGTCTTTTTTAAATCTCTCCCCTGTCACCTTAAAAATGTGCCTCCTAGTCTTGAAATCCCCCACCCTGGGGAAAAGATACCTCCCATTAACTCTATCTATACCCCTGATGATTTTATAAACTTCTGTAAGGTCACTTCCCAACCTCCTATGCTCCACTAGAATAAGTCCCAGCCTATCCTGTCTTTCGAGGAGTAGGACACAGTCTGGTATATCTCAGAGTATCTTACGGAACTAAGCACAAAATTGGGCTGCAATCTGAAGATTAATTACCCAGTAGCAATTTGCGCTGATTGATTAGTGTGCTGCTGAGCCCTAACAAACAAGAAACCAAGACACTGTGGATGTGAGATTCAACCCTGATATGTACTGGCTCACCTAGTATGTACTAATCTCAGAATGCTCCAACTGGCCTCTGCCTCTGGTTTGGGCAGTTGAAAGGTTGATCCAGGATTCCCATTGGCAGGACGTGTCCAGTTAATTTTGCTGGAAGTGTGTGAATAACCACGAGGCTGGTCAGTATAACAACAGCAAAATATCCAGAGCACATCTTTCACATCCCACACTTGCTAGGGAACCTTTGACAGGGACTTGGACTCAATCTGGTGGGCCTGGTTAACAGGAACTGGATGGTGCCCCGGTGGAGGAAGCTTGTTGAAACTCAGAGATAACAGGAACTGCAGATGCTGGAGAATCCGAGATTATAGAGTGGAGGGCTGGATGAACACAGCAGGCCAAACAGCATCTTAGGAGCACAAAAGCTGACATTTCGGGCCTAGACCATTCATCAGAAATGGAAGGGTCTAGGCCTGAAATGTCAGCTTTTGTGCTCCTAAGATGCTGCTTGGCCTGCTGTGTTCATCCAGCTTCACTCTTTGTTATCTTGTTGATACTCACTTATATAGAATGTCTACTTGGCTTTGGCACAGAATGCTCTAGTACCACAAACACAGTCATCTTCAGGAGACAAGGCAAACTGGACAAACCAATCAAATGGAATTAACTCACTTGTCAAACATAAAAACCCGAGATTATATGCTAGTCAATGCTTTTGGGCCTGCCTTGCACAAAAAAAAGGAAGGTAGCTTCTGGTGGGGAGCAAGGCTGACTTGAATGGCTTTGTTGAGTCTGTTGAGATGCTGCAACTGAGCTGCTGTGCTGCG